>NW_027362762.1:29117939-29248992 GCF_046119375.1 Phyllobates terribilis | reverse complement strand
ACACCACCCGTGGATTGCAGTCAGGGATGACCGCCGCTGCCAGGCCGACCGCTGAGGCTGATGTTGGTGTGCAGCACAGGGATAGGATAACTCCCCATGGGAAGAGTGTAGCCTCAGGGCAGCGTATGTGAATGCTGGGGGTGATAGTGCAGGCCGCAATAATAAGGGTTCAGAGTCTGCTTCAAACAGTCCAGGGTCTTTATTGCAGGTATTATTAATGACCCAACAGGAGTACAGGGTAGGAATGGGCCTGGGTGTCTGAGAACATTCGGGCGAGCCCCACTGGTCAGGGTGAGTGGGTAGGCCTACCGTTCTCTCTCTTCCCTTGCTGACTATCCTCCTTTTCGTGGTGTGATAGCCCACGTCCCTGAGCTGGCCGTGTACTTCGCCTGTATGGCTTGCGACTCGGGCCTTAGGTACCTGTTACTTCTCTGTGCTGTACTGGTCCCTCTGTGTGGCAGACCCTCCAGGCTTCTTAGGCCAAGGGACCTGAAATCCCTTGCGGGTTGGTTATCTGCTGCAGGGCTTGCAACCCTGACAGCCTCGGACCCCAGTGTCCAGTAGTGATTCTCTCAGCCAGGACCGGCTCTCGTCGCTTCAGTCCCTGGCTTGCAGCTTCTCCACTCCCTCATGGACTCCTCGGCTACAGCTGAACTGTCCCTCCTTCTCTGGGACTAGTCTCAGTCCTGAGCTAGGTCGTCCAGTTCTCTGTAACCCTGCCCTCAGCTCCAGCTTTTATAGGGGCAGCCTGCTCCCCCTACTGGCCTGGGACAGGAGGTGCTGTATGCTAATTGTCCCTGACCAGGGAACCTCCCTCCTGCTCTCAGACACAGCCTTTAATATTTGTGGCATCCAGGCCAGGGGTGACACATGTCCATGGGGCCAGGCGACCAGATGGTCCCAACCTGACTTCTCCGAATGTACCTATGGGGCCAGGTGACCAGAGGGTCATAATCCTGGCTTCCACAAACGTCTCCATGGGGCCAGACGACCAGATGATTCCAAGCTGGCATCCCCAAACGTATGAATGGGTTCCAGTGATGGTCAATGGGCCCAATCTGTGTCCTTCCAGCTATGGCTGTGGTCCCCTAAGCTGACATCCTGTAGAGTCAAATCTGTATCCCTCTTGATGAAGACCATGTGTCCTGGTTGCTGTTCTGAAGAGTCTCTCTTGGCCGTGATTTTGTGAAGGATTAGGGTCCTTTTTATATCCACATATGTGGTTCATGTCATCATCCACAGGTCCAAGGGGAGGTGGTAGGGGCTCATCTCTCATTGTTTTTAATCGATCTGCATAGTTAGTCCTTCTCTGTTTTGTGGATCAACAAGCCACAGGGTCCACACAATGGTCAATTAACATATTTAGCAAACATCCATTGTTCAATCCCTGTCTTACAAAGTTAGCAGACAATAAGTTGCAGTAAATATCAACTCAAGTGTCAATAATAAGGCTTATACAAATAATAGTTTTCCAAGCAAAGAAAAACACATAAAAGTCAACATAAAGATAATAGCGTATGTCCCCTGGCCTACTGAATTTACGTCTGGATAACTAAGATTAAATGCTGTGTTATCACACCCGCCTGTCAGTCTTCACTGTGATACTGGCATTGTATTCCTGAATCAGGATGATCACAGGTGCAGGAACAGTGAGCTCAGAAGAAGCAGCGGAATAAGACGAGAGCTTCATGGTGACTTAAGCAAAGAGACTTCAAGATCACACGGCTAAAATCGTGACTACTGATAGTGAATGTGGCCGTGCAGAGACCCAGCGGGTTTCAACTAGTCACTACCACATTACCCCAATGATGGATGATTCTGTATATGGGGGGATCATGGGCTGGGGGTCTGCACTGACTTCATAGATGTCCTCAGCAGGATCTTATATCCAGGTCATTGGATCATTTATACATTTTACTTGTCTTCCAGATTCACAATTTTCCATGAGATCTTAATGGGTTTGTTCTATAATGTAACTACAGGGGGTGCGGAGATGGCAAAGAACTGCGGGGTCTGGTGTGAGGGGCCCAAATGCTTACTCATCACGAGAAGAAAACCGTATTATACACAGAAGGGTATGGAGGATAGAGGGGTCTGGAGAAGGAGGACAGAGGGGTCTGGAGAAGGTGGACAGAGGATTCTAGTGGAGGAAAACAGAGGAGCCAGGAGGAGGACAGAGGAGTTAGGAGGGAGAAGGACAGAGGATTCTGGAGGAGGAGGACATAGGGGACTGAAGGGGGAGAACAGAGGAGTAAGCAGGAAGAGGACAAAGGGGTCTGAAGGGGGAGGAGGGCAGAGGAGTCAGAAGGATAATTACAGAGGAGTCTGAAGGGGGAGGAGGGCAGAGGAGTCTGGAGTAGGATTACATAGGAGTCTCGAGGGGGAGGAAGACAGAGGAGTCTGAAGGGGAGGAGGACAGAGGAGTCTGGAGTAGGATTACATAGGAGTCTCGAGGGGGAGGGAGACAGAGGAGTCTGAAGGGGAGGAGGACAGGAGTTTGAAGGGGGAGGAGGACAGAGGAGTCTGGAATAGGAAGACAGAGAAGTCTGGAAGAGGAGGAGGACAGAGGGGTCTGGAGGAGGACAGAGGAGTTTGGAGGGGGAGGACAGAGGTTTCTGGAGGGGGAGAAAAACAGAGGAGTTTGGAGGGGGAGGAAGACAAAGGAGTCTGGAGGGGGAGAACAGTGGAGTTTGGAGGGGGAGGAGGGCAGAGGAATTTGGTGGGGAAGGAGGACAAAGATGTTTGGAGTGGGGGGGGGGGATAGAGCTTTCTGGAGGTGGATAGAGGGACCTGCACTGATATATTGTGACGTGCCCTGGTTCCACACCATGTGGCTTCCACACTTTGGGGCAGGATTATGGCACCAGTGACGCGCAGCATCCTCATGTTCTCTGCATTAATGTCCCCAGTTATGGAAGACGCATTACAGACCCCGTCCACCCTGATCATGCTCTGTGCGCGTCAGTGCCACCATGACGTCCGTTATCTGAACATGACAGGATAACTAGCCGACGGCACAGACAGTAATAAAGTGTAACCGCGGCTTGTGGCTTCCTTCCTGAGACAAACACTCTGCTATCTCCACATCCGTAATGTCGCTGTCCGCTCCGGCCGCGCTCACCCCTGTAATGACCATATATGAATGGCTTCCCCTATGTCACATATGGAAAGTCCTGCAGTCTGCGATACACGTGCGGCTCTGGTGACAACCACCAGTTATTGATCATTGCATAATCTCTCAAAATACTGGAAAAACCAATAGGACCTTGGGCCGACAGGAGGTGGTGGGGACTCGGAGGTCCATCTCTTAGGTGAGGTCTTCTATGGTTCTTCACCGGCTTGATTGCAGATGTTCCTAGATGTTGGACTTGCGTCCTCCACAATGGAGCTGTGCTCTCCTGGTACGACCGGGGGTTTCTGCTCTCTGTTATCAGATGCATCTGTGTGACCCACTACTCAGGTAGCGTCAGCCCTCCCTGGAAAAAGGTGTACTCGGACGGCGTGCCGGTGGCAAAAGGGAAGGGGATGCAGTCGCGGCCTTGGCCCGGTCCGTGCCCAGGGCGCACACACCAAAAATATGGGCTTCGGGATGGATGAGTGGTTATTAACGACTACGCCACCTGTGGTTTCTGGTGATGTTCCACCAGCGCTGCGTTCAGTCCTCTGAGGCGGGATGTAGTGGCAGCAGAAGATGTTACTACTCCCCACAGGCGGAGCAGGGCCTCAGGGCAGAGGAAAGGACAGGAGGAGGATGGGAATAGTAGTGGGAGATGAGGTGCGGTGTGGTGCAGTGCCGCGCCTCAATAAAGGACCGGAGGCCATAGGGGTAGTCTTCCAAGCTTTACTCACGGTAGTATGCACAGCTGCAAGGCTTCTCCCTGCTCCTCATGGTGCGCTGCGGCCACCAGGAAAGGGGGTTCAGAAAACTCCGGATAATTCAGGTGCGCTAATCAGGACCCCAAGCACCCAGGTGTTCCTAGAATGTCCCACTAGGTGCTATCCTGTCCATGTGTGTGTGGAAAGGCCGGGTCTCCCTCTGGACTATGCACAGAACAAGGGTACGGGTGGCGACTCTGCTCCGTCCGTTACCCGTTGGGATCCACTGAGCCTCCGAGCTTCTCCGACTAAGACTAGAAGTGATAGAGTCAGATATCGGGGGGCCGGTACCCCTTTCGCAGCAGGAGTCCCTCTGACTAGGCCAGAATAGTGAGGACAGGTGGCGTAGGCCGCTCCATCCGCATCCCCCTGGGATCCTTTTGCCTGTGGAGCTTGTCTCCTCTGCTCCCCTCCAGGTCTTCTTAGGTCAGGACCTTGACCGGGTAGAGACAGCCGTTAACTCTTGCCCGCTCTTCGCCTCAAGGCCAGAGCACGAGGACCGTGTATCCTCAATCAGCTGCAGGTTCACACAGAAAGCCACGTTCAGTGATGAAGACCACAATCAAAGACCATAAGCCCAAGATGGCTGAAGATTAAATATGAATTATTAAGTGTAACCTCTATGTGTGTACTCCACCCTCACCCACTACATGGTTCCCCCCATCTCCTCTTATCCCGGCTGGGGCAGCACCCTGGTGCATATTAGCCCCCCTACAGGTGGGAGAGGTGTAGTGTTGAATGCAGAGGTGGAGTCCTGAAAGGCACTCCATCCTTACCTCGGAGAGGAGATACCACACCTCATTGAAGAGATGCAGTACCCCTGTGGCGACCGAACCCTCAGGGTCGCCACACATCCAACTTCCATGATAAATCCTGAGACCTGCTGGCGCTCCCACAGGAGAATCAGCGCTGCCACCGAGAGGTACAGCCCTTACAACCACCGTATCCACCACCAATACCAAAGCGATTGTCTGGGAAAAAGAAAAGCTTCACCATGGGATTGGATTAGTCACCACCAGGACCCTCCTGGATACAACACCGGCCGTGCCACGGTCTATGATGGCACAAGAAGTGGAGACATCAACGTTCAACCAGAGCGCAGCGGTCTGTGATTGGCTGAACAGTTAGGTGACTGTGAGTGGCACTTCATCAGAAAAACATCAGATTTTGCACTGCTCAAGTCACCTGACCGCTGCAGCCAATCAAAGTGGTCCAACAGGTGCTTGAACAGTGAGTCTTCATTTCCATTGTGGCATAGACCACGGCGCACGGTCTGCACTGGATTACAATGGGTGCCGGTAGGTAAGGGTTAATGAGTTAGTGATTTTTTTACACTTCTGGGTGCGCTTTGATTTCTTCTGGACAAACCCTTTAAACTAAATTGGCCTCAATGCTGGAGCAATGTATGTCTCTAAAAACTGTCCTTCATGACCTACAACATATTTATTATGTATCGGATATGCAAATTGCCTCTTCTGAGAAAAAGAGGACTTGTACTCTATAGCGCCACCTATTGGAAGCAGCAATCCTACAAGTCACAATCGACCCTTTAACGAGTCGTGCAATATGACTCAGGATAAAAGCCAAATCAGAATCTCAATCTGCAGACACGGTGTTTCGGGCTGTTGGCCCTCGTCAGTGCAAAGTATGAGAACTGATTTGGCTAGGTGAGAGGCTCTGGACTGAGCTCCTTACCTTGACATGCCAGAGCTGGTGTGTCACTCTCCATAAGGAGAAACGCTACCCCTTAGACCTTATGTATCGGAGACACTTTTTGTTTTCTGACAAAAGGGTGTGGCCTCAGTAACATGGTGTGTGGCTTAAGAGCACAAAGTAAGCAAATGAATATTTGGTGAAAACTTAGACCAGACAGTCCAAAGCCTGATCCACCCTGATCCATCCTGATCCACCCTGATCCACCCTGATCCACCCTGATCCATCCTGATCCACCCTGATCCACCCTGATCCATCCTGATCCATCCTGATCCACCCTGATCCATCCTGATCCACCCTGATCCATCCTGATACACCCTGATCCACCCTGATCCATCCTGATCCATCCTGATCCACCCTGATCCACCCTGATCCATCCTGATCCACCCTGATCCATCCTGATCCACCCTGATCCACCCTGATCCATCCTGATCCACCCTGATCCACCCTGATCCATCCTGATCCACCCTGATCCATCCTGATCCACCCTGATCCACCCTGATCCACCCTGATCCATCCTGATCCATCCTGATCCACCCTGATCCATCCTGATCCACCCTGATCCACCCTGATCCATCCTGATCCATCCTGATCCACCCTGATCCACCCTGATCCATCCTGATCCATCCTGATCCACCCTGATCCACCCTGATCCATCCTGATCCACCCTGATCCATCCTGATCCACCCTGATCCACCCTGATCCATCCTGATCCACCCTGATCCATGCTGATGCACCCTGATCCATCCTGATCCACCCTGATCCATCCTGATCCACCCTGATCCACCCTGATCCATCCTGATCCACCCTGATCCACCCTGATCCATCCTGATCCACCCTGATCCATCCTGATCCACCCTGATCCACCCTGATCCATCCTGATCCATCCTGATCCACCCTGATCCACCCTGATCCACCCTGATCCATCCTGATCCACCCTGATCCATCCTGATCCACCCTGATCCACCCTGATCCATCCTGATCCACCCTGATCCACCCTGATCCATCCTGATCCACCCTGATCCATGCTGATACACCCTGATCCATCCTGATCCACCCTGATCCATCCTGATCCACCCTGATCCACCCTGATCCACCCTGATCCACCCTGATCCATCCTGATCCACCCTGATCCACCCTGATCCATCCTGATCCACCCTGATCCATCCTGATCCATCCTGATCCACCCTGATCCATCCTGATCCACCCTGATCCATCCTGATTAATCTGCCGCATTTTCAGACTCTGGAAATTTATCACTGTCTGCAAAAAAGTCAAGTATTGTCACAGTTACATCATAGTTTGTGAATATTTTGCTTTCTCCAGTATTCACACCAATTTTTGCAAAAAGGCGGAGCTCAGAGGGAGCTGCGGAGCCTCGGAAAGCTCAACACTTTATTATATGTTTTGCCACAAAGTAGCAATAAGTCAAATCTGTGATCTTCTGCCGCTCATAATAAATTAGGCGCATGCAGCTCTGGAAGGCTTGTTTTTGAGACCTCCATAAAAAGCGCCATTCTTATGAAAGTCCCCTTTGAGGGGACTTTATAATATATTTCAGTCAGCCACTGAGAGAAGCAATACGTTTAAAATTCTGGTAACTCCACATTGTAACCCCACCCAGGAAAGGTCTCCCTCTAATCCCCACCAAGGGCCCCTGACACCAAGGGTCTCCCTCTAATTCCAACCAAAAGCACCTGCCACTCACTGCCTCTGTCTAATCCCCCCCAAGAGCCCTTAACACCCAATATCCCCCCCTATTCCCCAACAAGAGCCCCTGCCACCAAGGTTCACCCTCAAATCTCTACCAAGAGCCCCTGCCACCCAGGGACTCCCTCTAATTCCAACCAAAGGCACCTGACACCCAATATCTTCCTCTAATCCCCACAAAGAGCACCTGCCACTCACTGTGTCTGTCTAATCCCCCCTAAGAGCCCCTAACACCCAATATCCCCCCCTATTCCCCAACAAGAGCCCCTGCCACCAAGGTTCACCCTCAAATCTCTACAAAGAGCCCCTGCCACCCAGGGACTACCTCTAATCCCCACCAACAACCAGTAACACCCAATGTCTCACTCTAATAGCCACCATGAGCCCCAACGCTCAGTGTTTTCCTCTAATCCAAACTCACCAAGAACTTTTAACAACTAAAGACTCCCTCTAATCCTCACCATGAGCACCTGACACCCATTGACTTCCTCTAAACCCAAACAAAAGCCTGACACTCGGTGTCTCCCCTAATCCCCACCAAGAACCTCTGACACCCAGTATCTCTCTCTGGTCTCCTCCAAAGCCCCTGACATCCAGGGTCTTCCTCTAATACCCACCCGACGCCCCCGATGCTCAGTGTCTCCCTCTATTCCCTACCAAGAGCCCCATATAAAGGTTTGCTTATTGGACTAGTGTAAAATACAAAGTGGCCCGACACGCTTAGCGCCCCCCAATATGTGTCTATCTTTCTTATCCTGCAAAGTTGAGAAGTATTGCTTGAAGGATAAGGATCATAACGTTGGCAAACAAAGACCAACATTGTATGTGTAGCGCCCCGAGGGTTCGGCCGCTACAGGGGTATTGCACCTCTGCCAGAGGTGTGATATTCCACTCCCGGGTAAGGATGGAGTGTGGACCAGGGCTCAGTTAGCTGCATACAGCACACACACCCCATTTCCCAGGGACAGCTTAACGGTGCTCCCACTAGACAGAAGTGCAGGCACGACAGCTGTGAGTAAAGCATTGGAAACTGCAATTACAAGTCTCTGTGTTTCA
Organism: Phyllobates terribilis; assembly: GCF_046119375.1. Taxonomy (NCBI): domain Eukaryota; kingdom Metazoa; phylum Chordata; class Amphibia; order Anura; family Dendrobatidae; genus Phyllobates; species Phyllobates terribilis. The sequence goes on along the minus strand of NW_027362762.1, from coordinate 29,240,637 downwards.
TTGCCGCACCAGCACGATTAGTACTGGGACGCTCGCACCATCACTCCCATCATCTCCACTAGCTGCCCTGAGGCAATACTTCTCCCGTGGGGAGTTATCCCATACTTGGCTGCGCATACAACATCAGCCTCAGCGGTCTGCAGCGCAGCGGTGGTCCCCACTGACCGCAATCCACGGGTGGCGTAGTCAGACAATTACAACACAAATAGACTGCCATTGGTTTGACCGCCCTGGGCACGGACCGGGTCGCCGCCACTCGGAGACTACAACCCCCAGCAACCCCCCAGAGACCTGGTTCCGGGTAACCCACACACGTGCGCAAATGCGGCCCAGGGGCCGAGTCATATCCCCATCAAGGAAACAGCCCAAAAAGTTATGGCCCCCCAGGTGTATCAGGAGCAGCCGGTGGTGTCCTCCATATCAGGACGGGTGATAAATGCTTTACTTGTGTTTGTGTAAAGCCACGGCCCCACTATCAGTGTTCGGTCAGTATCCGGTCAGTGTTTGTTCTCAGCAGTGGGTGATAAATGCAGAATTGGTGACTTGTTTCTATTCTACCTTTTCTCTGATTGTTCCTCACCCGGTTTTGGCTCCAACTCCTGAGAACAAATACTGACCGAATACTGATAGTGGGGCCGTGGCCTTATACTGATAGTGGGGCCGTGGCCTTATACTGATAGTGGGGCCGTGGCATTATACTGATAGTGGGGCCGTGGCCTTATACTGATAGTGGGGCCGTGGCATTATACTGATAGTGGGGCCGTGGCCTTATACTGATAGTGGGGCCGTGGCCTTATACTGATAGTAGGGCCGTGGCATTATACTGATAGTGGGGCCGTGGCCTTATACTGATAGTGGGGCCGTGGCCTTATACTGATAGTAGGGCCGTGGCCTAAGGGTGTGGACTGTACTGTCGCGTTCCTGCCCCTGAAGACATCATGTGAATAATGTCATGCGTGTTTTATGTATTGTGTCATGTGAAGTGTAAGCTATGTCCTGCGGTTTGGGAATATGTTGTGATATACTGTAGACTGTGATATGCTAATGTGCATAGTGTACAAGTAATGTAAAATGTTGGTAGTGTACTGCAGGGTAAGAAATAGGTTAGGACTTAGGACATAAGACAGGGAGGTTAGATAAGTGACAATAGGGTAAGATACAGTTAATATTTGGGACTAGCCCATAGTGGTAGGGGTGGTGGCAACAATTAGGACACTACCTCCTGTTTTGAGGAGAGTTCATTTGTGAGTGAGATAAGATTAAGTTAAAGGGCACTTAGGGCTCATAGCAAGTACATATTGTTCTGCCTTAGAAAAGTCCCTGCGGACATTCCTGTAATGTCCAGATCTCAAGGCTCAATTCAGGTGCCATGGCGAGCCCCTCAACCCCTTCCGTACAGATTAAGATGGATGTGGAACCGCAGGTGGAAAAGATAACATCTCTGGTTTACTGCGGGACTGGGATGGGAATCCCTAGGGCTGACAGGATCAGTGAACATAGGGATTGTTCAGTGGATGTAGGGATAGTTCAGCAGATGTAGGGATAGCTCAGTGGATGTAGGGATAGTTCAGTAGATGTAGGGATAGTTCAGTAGATGTAGGGATAGTTCAGTAGATGTAGGGATAGTCCAGCAGATGTAGGGATAGTTCAGTAGATGTAGGGATAGTTCAGTAGATGTAGGAATAGTTCAGTAGATGTAGGGATAGTCCAGCAGATGTAGGGATAGTCCAGCAGATGTAGGGATAGTTCAGTAGATGTAGGGATAGTTCAGTGGATGTAGGGATAGATCAGTGGATGTAGGGATAGATCAGTGGATGTAGGGATAGTTCAGTAGATGTAGGGATAGTTCAGTAGATGTAGGGATAGTTCAGTAGATGTAGGGATAGATCAGTAGATGTAGGGATAGTTCAGTAGATGTAGGGATAGATCAGTAGATGTAGGGATAGTTCAGTAGATGTAGGGATAGTTCCGTAGATGTAGGGATAGTTCAGTAGATGTAGGGATAGTTCAGTAGATGTAGGGATAGTTCCGTAGATGTAGGGATAGTTCAGTAGATGTAGGGATAGATCAGTAGATGTAGGGATAGTTCAGTAGATGTAGGGATAGTTCCGTAGATGTAGGGATAGTTCAGTAGATGTAGGGATAGTTCAGTAGATGTAGGGATAGTTCCGTAGATGTAGGGATAGTTCAGTGGATGTAGGGATAGTTCAGTAGATGTAGGGATAGTTCAGTAGATGTAGGGATAGTTCAGTAGATGTAGGGATAGTTCAGTGGATGTAGGAATAGATCAGTGGATGTAGGGATAGATCAGTGGATGTAGGGATAGTTCAGTGGATGTAGGGATAGATCAGTGGATGTAGGGATAGTTCAGTAGATGTAGGGATAGTTCAGTAGATGTAGGGATAGTTCAGTGAATGTAGGGATAGATCAGTGGATGTAGGGATAGTTCAGTAGATGTAGGGATAGTTCAGTAGATGTAGGGATAGATCAGTAGATGTAGGGATAGTTCAGTAGATGTAGGGATAGTTCAGTAGATGTAGGGATAGTTCAGTAGATGTAGGGATAGTTCAGTAGATGTAGGGATAGATCAGTAGATGTAGGGATAGTTCCGTAGATGTAGGGATAGTTCAGTAGATGTAGGGATAGTCCAGGAAAAACAGATAGAAACGCTTGAAATGTATTTTCCTAAGGAAACAAGAACCAGAGAGTGCTGTGCCTGATACTGCGTGTTACAATCTGATGAACTTGAACTGTTGTGTAAACTTCTGTGTGTTGAAACGAACTGGGTGTCCTCTGATCTATGTGAGGCGGCTCCTGAAGTTGAAGACCTGGGGACAGCGGTGGCCTGCGGCTTACAAGTGAGTGTAACGCACTCTACAGGTGACTGCACATTTGAACTTGGACTCGATTTTCCTGTGAAGTGCCAGAGCGACATGGAGCAGCCACTCGCCCACAAATACCGCCCTCTGGCACCTTACATTTGGATATAGGGAACAAAATGTGGCCATCATCCTGAGTTAATTCTTCGGGTACTTTTTGCCATAACCACCGCTGGAAATGTTTGAATTGACTTCCTATTAGGTGGGACAAACCTGGGAAGGGCCAACATTCCCATGGGTCCAAAACCCTCCAAAAACCCCTCCACCGATCAGCTTTACATTAGATGGTGGCACATTATTATAGGACCATTACGACGACCCTCCCCGGCAGTTTCCTCTTTGGGGCAGGGTTTAGCCTGATAGTTGACTGATCACTTAAATAAATTTTTGTAGGGCATGAGCATCTTCCACAAGAGAGGTCCACGTAACCTCAACTAATTAAGCCCCAGACTGCTACCCGTCATCTTAATGTTCATCATGTATCCACCATGGTAAAACCCCTGAGGATGCTATGTGTCAACCAAGGGGTGGTCCTTTTTAAAACATTATTGTACCACAGGGTTGCAGAGGTCTAACAAGAATCAGAGTCGTCATCCTCTCCAGGTCCCGCGCCGCCTCTTCGCTCAAGTCTTTGCTGATCGGCTGCAGTGGTGAAGTTACGTTTACAACTCTAATGAGCGCTGTGGCCAATCACTGAGCTCACCTGTTCTACTGATTTAGAGGCACAAGCTGCAGATCCCTGTGATGGGCTGCAGCAGTATTGTGTACTGTAGACATGACGCCACTACTGCATCCGATCAATAAAGACCAGAGCTGATCGAGAGACGACGCTGGACCTGGAGACGCTGAGTAACAGCTCTGATGGTTATTATTGTGACACCTCGGACACACCATGGTACTATAAGAGACCAGCCCAATATCGGAGATCCAAGAAGAACCCAAACATCAGCTAATTGTCCAGTGCTCACTACAAGTCCTACCAACAATTGTCACCCACAATTGTAGAGACGCCCACTTGCCATTTCTTTCTCCCATGGCCGGAGGAGTTGTCAGAGGGGCGCTGGCAGTGAGGAACATTCAGCAGACGGCCGAGACAGCAGGTTGTAGACCCAAATCCAGGACTGTCCGCTGTATATTGGACAGTTAGTACTAGAGATGAGCGGATGGATTCCCGGGTCTCTGGTCAGTGGTACCGGGCGGCTGGACGGGGGGCCGTGAATCTCTAACCTCCCAGCGTCCCCGGCGGCTTTTGATCCCCCCGGGCCGGAGCGACCTCATCTGTGCGTCCTGCTCATCTCTCGGATTATTTCTTGTTCCTCATTCACAGTCGGAGCCTCCAGAACTTTCTCATCTTTATGTAGCGTCACTTTATGACATCTGGTGTCTGTAGGGCTGCGTTCACACGCTGCAGAAATACTGCAGGATCCGCACCAAACTCCTCAATAACAATCTTGTCCGCTGCATTTTTTCTCACTTTTCCCCCTTATTTGATGCTTCTTTGGTGCAGATGTGAAGCCGCGTACATGCCCACGATCAGTAATCGCTGCAGATTGCACGCAGCACACTTGCACTGCATGCAACCCGCAGCGGCCAGATGTTACAGCATAGTGGATTTCAAGAAATCCCATGCCCACTATGCGTCTCCCTGCACTTGCGGACCCCCCGCGGACACGGACATGCACCGCCGCATGTCAAGAGAAATTAGATCAATGTATTGATTTTGGTGAATGGTTCAGAGACCACATGTGGATTCACCTGCGGGCGGCGCTGTGGACGCAGCATAAAGGATAAAGTATACTGCGTTCACGGCACAGTGTGCACACAGCCTTATAGCACAGAAAAGCTTTGATTCTGCACTTAATAAAGTTTCTGCGTTTTTTTACAGGCTCCATATAGAAGAATAAGAGGAAAAAAGCCGCAGCATTTCTGCTACATGTGAACTCGGCGTAAATATCCAAAGTGGATGTGATTCCATGAGATCTCGCCCTCGGAGCTGAACTCTGCAGTTTTGTGTTTTTTTCTCTATAGCGTTCTATGTGGAGCCTGAAAATACACATGAAACCCACCACTCCCAAAAAAAACAAAAACCGCTGATGCATTTTTAAGCGCAGAATCAAATCTTTTCTGTAATATTAGGCTTTGTGCCCACGATGCAGAAATGAAGCAGAAATTTTCCTGAGCGTTTCTGCATCTCCTTGGCAGAAAAAAAAAACGCATGCGGATTGTACATGTGTTTTGACACGTTATTTCATGTGGATTTTACATGCATTTTTGTAAGCGTTTTTGAACACAAATAAAGTTAGGTGAAAAAAAAAAAGAAAAAAATATGGTACTTCTGATGTCGTTTCCTAGTCCAACCCCTCTTCACCATTTTGCTCTTTGCAATATACAGAATGCCACATGAACAGCGGCCCACACATACCGGAGACACCAACACACACAGACCCCTTCCAATGTCTGCTCGCACACGCATGCCTGCAGTAACGTAGATAAGCGGCGTGAGAAACTGCCCTACAGCGTATGTGTGGCGCCCCTGAGGGTTCGGTCGCCACAGAGGTGTTGCATCTCAGCCAGAGGTGTGGTATCTCACTCTCAGGTAAAGAAGGAGTACAGCTCAGGACCCTAACACCTGCATCCAACACTACACCACTCCAGGCCAGCAGGAGGGGCAAGACGCCTCTGATGCTTGCTGAGCCCCTTTCCTGGCTGGAGTGGGGGGAACCCAGAGAGGGGGAACCACATAGTGGGTGTGGGTGGAGGAATTAGCTTAGGGGAGCACATGAGAGGGAGATATAAATTGGGAAGCCATCTTAGAAGGTGAGTTCAGTTCAGTTCAGTCAGAGGAGAAGTGGAGGAGCAGAGGCTCTGCACGAGCTCTGCTCCAGAGGCGGGCCTAGTCAGTGAGGCCCAAGTCTGAAGAGAAGGAGAGAAGAGAGGAGAGGGAGCAGGAGAAAGGCTCCAGGAATCAGGAAAGGACCCCAGGGGTACGGGCCTTGCAGAAGGCCACCCGTACGCCCGCATCTAACAGGCGGTGGAGGGGTCAGGCCATCTAAAGGGAACCGGTCCCTTAACTAGCAGAGGACTTTATACCCAACTATAAACCGGAGGCTGCAGTATTTTATGTCCTGTAGCCACAAGTCCACGCCAGTCTCACCGAGAAGGTTGCCACATAGGACCCAGGGGACGGAACAGACGTCACCCGCCAAGGCCCGCGGGTACCAGATTGGAGATACTAGGTGTGAGGTGCAGGGAAGAAGCCAGAGAGAGGACACAGAAGCGGGTCCTGCTGAGGACTCCGGAGTTACCTGGGGGTAGACTGAACCCCTCCCTGAGTAAACACAGGACGACGAGGGCAGTTACATGGATCCCTGTAATCTGGACTGCAACAACTGTGAGTAAAGACCCTGGGACTGCACTTCCTTGTCTCTGTGTTTCTTGCTGCGCCATCAACCCCTGCACTACAACGCCCAGCACAACCTTCAACATCTACACTGCCCTGGAGCTAGCTCTTCCTGTGGGGAGCCACACCATCCCTGCTGAAGTAACATCAGCTTCAGAGGACTGCTCCGCAGCGGCGGCACCCCTTTAGCCACATTCCACAGGTGGCGACACGAACTCTATAAAAACACTATAAATCCCCTATCCATAACCCCTTTTATTGACCGCCCAGGGTCACGGACCGGGTCACCGCCACTGTGACATTCCCCAGCATCCACCGGCCCGGCACCAGGTACCCCACGGCCCAGGGGGCGCGTTATCCTTGGCGTCACGAACAGGATATGTAACCCACCCGTTATCACCGGGTATTGTGCGCCTAGAGACTGTGTTTAAATGCTGAATGTGGCGCCCGCCCCAGAAGAACGGGCGCCATTATGTGCGAGCCAAACAGCAACAAGAGATCACCTCCCATCGTGGGCCGGGTCCCAGAATGGCGTCAAAAGCGCGGCCCACCCACTGCAACTGTGGCCATAACCCTGGACCTGTCCATCAGTCTGGAGGAGACGCCCCCAGGTGTGACCGAGAGCAAGCAGACATGGGATCGCCCAAGAAAGGGGAGAGGGAAGAATAAAACTGAGAGACGGGGTGTGGTCTGGGCCCATCTAGACAGATCACACCCGGCAGGGAACATGGAAGGAAGAGAGACCGGAATCCCTGCCAGTGGCCTGCTACAACCGGAGGTGCCCCTCACCCTGGAGGGGTTAGTAGCCAGGCTGTCCCTGGAGCATTCAGAGTTCCTCTACGCCGGGATGGAAGACCTGAACCGGAGGATGGAGAGGGCCCAGCAAGATACTATCACAAGCTGGAAAAAGGAGATGGTGGAAAGGATGGCAAGCCGGCAGCAGACAACGCTACCAAGCACAGGCAGCCCCCCAGCCTTGGCGGATCCAGACCAGCGCCGGGAGGGAGAGTGCAGCGCAAGAGCGGCGGCGGGAGCAGGTAAGAGGAGTCTCCCTGTCCCGGACGCTAGAGCCGCTGACCTGCTCCTGGGCCCCCTGGTGGAACCGCCGATCCCGGGCGCCACTGACACCGGCCCGCTCCTGACACCCCAGCAAGGCCCTCTGCCCCCGGGCGCGGAAGGCGCGGACCCATTCCGGACCCTCCTCCCAGGACATCAGTCCCCGGCCGCTCCCGCCCTAGATGTCCTTCAGGCCCCGGAACCGTCACCTCCGGGCACCAACGACACTGGCCCGCTCCTTTGCCCCTTACGGGAACCGCCTCCCCTGACACTCGAATGGGTGTGTAGACGCCGTCCCTGGGATTGGTCCGCGGAGGTGGAGGACCAGCGGCTCCCACTCCTACCAGCTCCCCTGCCCCCTTCCGTCTCCCAAGGTGAGGAAGATCAATTTGAGTGGGACAACCCTGGGGGAGACCTCACGGGGTTTCCCCAAGAAACAAAGGCAGAGGCGGCCCGCAGGAAAGAGCACTGCAGGAGGCAGCTAGAGCAGCTCGAGAGTACAGGGTCCGATCCGGGTGATTACGTCACCTACACCAGACACAGAGGTGAAAGGGGCTGGTATGCCCTGAATGTCCACCGGGTGGGGAAAGGGAGCAGTTCCTCACCCTACAGCGCTGAAGACCCGGCTGGGCCAGCCTACACTGGACAAGAGCTTCCCCGGAGGGAGCACCACTACTAAGCACAGTAGCTGGAACTTTGAACTGTATATAGTTGCCCATAGGGTGCAGCAGAGACACTGAAAGTTTAAAAAAGAAAAAAGTTAAAGGAGTGTGTCACCCAGTTACCCGGTAAGGGAACCAAAGACTGACAGGCTGAGGACTGTGAGCAGCCAAGAACTGATCTTGTAAATAGTTGCACTTCTTAAAGTGCCCCTTATTGGTTTTATATCTGTACAATGATGACCTCAGAACAAAAACCCGTTTGGCGTGGCCGAAGACGTGGTCCAGCACCTGGATCACCTATGCCCTGAAGCCACGCCCAGGGCCTACATTGAGGGTTTTCGGACGGGTCCCTTCGTGTTTGCTAGTTTGCACCTTACTGAAGAATGGACACTCGGTTTCAGATCGTGCTGTAACCTGTTGAAAAATGTTTAATGAGAAAAATGTTTTATATGTGTAAAGAGAGATGTTCTTTAAAAAGTTTTATAATGTTTTTGGTAAAGAAACGTAACCAGTAACGTTAAAGAAAAAGTGTCTCCCATAAAGGGAAGAAAAGGTGTTATGTTTGTAATCTTCTATGAGAATGCATTCAAAAATTTTTGCATGTCTTTAAAATTGTTTTTACTCTGTTCCAGCCCGCAGACGTGCTGTGTTTTACCAGGGGGGTATGTGGCGCCCCTGAAGGTTCGGTCGCCACAGAGGTGTTGCATCTCAGCCAGAGGTGTGGTATCTCACTCTCAGGTAAGGAAGGAGTACAGCTCAGGACCCTAACACCTGCATCCAACACTACACTACTCCAGGCCAGCAGGAGGGGCAAGATGCCTCTGATGCTTGCTGAGCCCCTTTCCTGGCTGGAGTGGGGGGAACCCAGAGAGGGGGAACCACATAGTGGATGTGGGTGGAGGAAGTAGCTTAGGGGAGCACATGAGAGGGAGATATAAATTGGGAAGCCATCTTAGAAGGTGAGTTCAGTTCAGTTCAGTCAGAGGAGAAGTGGAGGAGCAGAGGCTCTGCAGGAGCTCTGCTCCAGAGGCGGGCCTATCCAGTGAGGCCCAAGTCTGAAGAGAAGGAGAGAAGAGAGGAGAGAGAGCAGGAGAAAGGCTCCAGGAATCGGGAAAGGACCCCAGGGGTACGGGCCTTGCAGAAGGCCACCCGTATGCCCGCATCTACCAGGCGGTGGAGGGGTCAGGCCATCTAAAGGGAACCGGTCCCTCAACTAGCGGAGGACTTTATGCCCAACTAGAAACCGGAGGCTGCAGTATTTTATGTCCTGTAGCCACAAATCCACGCCAGTCTCACCGAGAAGGTAGCCACATAGGACCCAGGGGACGGAACAGACGTCGCCCGCCAAGGCCCGCGGGTACCGGATTGGAGATACTAGGTGTGAGGTGCAGGAAAAAGGCCAGAGAGAGGACACAGAAGGGGGTCCTGCTAAGTACTCCGGAGTTACCTGGGGGTAGACTGAACCCCTCCCTGAGTAAACACAGGATGACGAGGGCAGTTACATGGATCCCTGTAATCTGGACTGCAACAACTGTGAGTAAAGACCCTGGGACTGCACTTCCTTGTATCTGTGTTTCTAGCTGCCCCATCAACCCTTGCACTACAACGCCCAGCACAACCTACAACATCTACACTGCCCTGGAGCTAGCTCTTCCTGTGGGGAGCCACACCATCCCTGCTGCCGTACCATCAGCTTCAGAGGACTGCTCCGCAGCGGCGGCTCCTTTAGCCGCATTCCACAGGTGGCGTCACGAACTCTATAAAAACACTATAAATCCCCTATCCATAACCCCTTTTATTGACCGCCCTGGGTCACGGACCGGGTCATCGCCACTGTGACATTCCCCAGCATCCACTGGCCCGGCACCGGGTACCCCACGGCCCAGGGGGCGCGTCATCCTCAGGAGCTTTCACTGAATGTACAATAATCTAACATTTCAATATATTAAAAAAAAAAAATACGTGGGCTCCCGCATAATTTTCATAACTAGCAGAGGGAAAGCAGACGGATGAGGGCTGATGTTATAGTCTGGGAAGCAGCCAAAAATCATGGCCCCTTCCCTTGCTATTAATACCAGGCCGCAGCAGTTAGCTTAGCCTTTACTGGCCTTTCTACAGGGGGACCCCCCAAAAAAATGACATGGGGTCCCCCTATAAATTGTATCCAGCAAAGGCTAGGCGGACAGGTGCGACCTGATATTAATAGCCTAGAAAGGGGCCATGGTTATAGGCCCCCTCCCAGGCTATAATATCAGCTCTCAGCCGCCCCAGATTTGGCGCATCATATTTGTGCGCCAAATCTGGCACTTAGCCTCGCTCTTCCACGCTGCCCTGGTGCGGTGGCAGGGGGTAATAGGGGTGGGGTTCATGTCAACCGCAGCTGGCATGAAGTCCAGGTTACTAAAAAAAAAATAATTAACTGTCCACGATCCTGCGCTGATCTCCCATGCACAGCTGTCATGGCTGCTGTATGCTCACACTGCCAGGAACACGTCCCCTCGCGGCAGCGTGAGCCCCTGACTGAGGTCACCGGAGTTCAGTCAGCGCAGCCTGCCTGAACTCCGGTGAACTCCGTGATGCAATGATGGGGACGCTTTACGTTCCCATCATTGTATAGGCGGCGCTCGTTTAGAGCGGTCACATTTGACCGCTCTAAACTGGAGATCTTCATGGGACACTCGTGGAGTACTACGGAGGGGTAAGGATACGGTTGTGGTTTTTTATTTTATTTTTTATTACAGGAGATCGATGGCTTCGGGGAATTAGGTGTCTAGGTGAGTATAGGTGTATTTTTTTATTTTTTATTTTATTTTAGGTGGCGATCGGCGGGAACAGGTAATGTGTGAACTAATTTATTTTTAGGTAACCATTGGCCACCAATGAAATTTATTTTTTGGAACAAAAAAATAAATAAATAAAAGGGGACAATAAATTGTAAAAAATACAGGCAACAATTAATTTATAAAAAATCATGGGGACAATAAATAAAAAAAATATATGGGGACAATAATAAAATGAAATTAGAGGGCAATAATTAAATAAAACTATAGGTGGCCATTGATAACTAATATGTAATATGGGGCACATTTTTTAGCCGGAGCATCGAGCTGCTCCTGCTGACACTACCAAACGGGGGGCGAGAGACATAGGCCGATGGGAGTAGTAGTCTCACATCGGCCTATGTCTGCAAGCAAACACCCACACACAGACCCTACACAGACCCCACACAGACACTTACCACACTAATCATGTATCCGACATTCAGGTCCATCCTCTTGTACCATCCCAGGTGAGCAGCCATGATCCAGGATCCATGATCCATGGTCTGGGATTCTCATCTTCCCGGGTTATAGGATGGCTTGAACGCCCCCACATGAGGTCACTTCCCATTTGCTGCAGTTTTGTGCTACAAAATCACAGCAAATCCGCAAGAATATTGACATGCTTGCGGGTTTGAAGCAGCTCAATGTAAGTCAATTCCGCAAAATTAATGGACATGCTGCGGATTTTTCCGCAATGATAATCCGCAGCGGACATTTCCGCAGCATGTGCATAGCACATGCGGATTATCATTGGGGACCATGGCAGACCTTCTACCAAGCGGTTTTTAACACAGCGGAAACGCATACAAACCGCATCGTGCGCACACAGCCTTAATAAAACGTTAAAACGCGGCTTCACATCTGCACCAAAAATGCATCAAAGAAGGGGAAAATCACATGAAAGAAAAGCAGCAAACGAGCAATAATCAGAGAAGATTGTTATCGCGCTGTGAGATGTAGACACCTGCAGAAAAAATGCAGCTTTTACGCTACATGTGAACACGGCTCCAGCATCACCTTTACATTACATTTTTATGGTTTAATGGAGCAAAAAAAAATCAATTACTCCATTGTTTTACGCCATTTACAATCACCGTAAATAGTCTGTTCCCTGAATTGTAAGGGTTGCTGCTATTACAGGAACATCAAATATGTTTGTTATCTGCGGATTTGTGATGCATTACAAACGCCATTTATACTATTTATTAGTGATGAGTGAATGCGCTCGCCACTGCGAGGTACTCGCCCGAGCATCACGGTGCTCAATAAGCTCCGCGAGTATTTCCGTGGTCGCTCGGCGGGAGCTCGGGTCTCCGCCCTGCATGTTTGGCGCTCTTTACAGAGCCAATGAACATGCAGGGATTGCCAGCCAGTCACTGTAATGCCGTAGCCATGTTGGTTGTGGGCATTACAGTGACTGGCCGCACAGCGTAATCAGGTGTATATAAGACAATGCACCGCCATAAAATGGGTTTTTCATTGCAGTGTGTTCGTCAACCTATTCACACTAGGTCTCTGTGTAGAATAATATTAGTAAACTGCAGGCCAGCTATTTAAAACCGTGGTTCTCTGTCAGATGTATCAGATATGACAGCGTTCCAAAATCAGCCAAAATATTGTCCTCCGTTTAAAATGGGCAAGGTGCGTGGCAAGGGAAAGGAAAGTGGACGTGATGGTGATGATGGTGCATGCAGAGGCCGAGGACAAGGCCGTGGGCAAGTCGAAATTGTGCCACAACAAACACCCACATCTTCTCGCTCGACCTTCTTGTCCCAATTCCTAGGGGACCGCAGCACACCACTATTGAACCCAGAGCAGTGTCAAAAGGTTGTTGGTTGGATAGCAGATAATGCTTCCAGTCAATTTGCCACCACCACCACCACCCTGTCAAGTCTCAGTAGCCGTGAGTCTGGACCGCATATTCATCACCCTGATCCTCCTTTCTCCCACCATGCCGAGTTCCCGGAAACAACTGATCCCACACTTGGACACTCCGAAGATTTATAGATTCGGGCCTCTCACCTGGCCAGCTTCAAGCAAGTCAAGAGGAGAACGCGTGTAACAATGCCCAAATATTGGAGCAGCCACGGTCACACGAAGGCGATGGTGTGAAAGTGCAATTACTGTCGCAAGAGGTGGATGATGATGATGAGGCACAATTGCCAGAAAGTCATGGGGAGGACCAGGGTGCAGAAGTGGAAGACGAGGTGGTGGATGATATAAGAACTGACCCAACCTGGCAGGGGGACATACTGAGCAAGGACAGCAGCACACAGGGGGAGGGAGGCAGAGCACCCCAACAGGCAGGAAGAAGAAGTGTGGTGGCCGCAGACACAAGGCGGGAAACCGTTCCCCGTAACACCAACACGACGAAAGTTGCCAGTACAACTGTTAGGTCTTCCTGAGTCTGGTTGTTTTTTAAAGACTGCAGATAACCTCAAAAAGGCCATTTGCACCACCTGCCAGGCCAGCATCAGCAGGGGTAGCAAAACTAGCAGCCTGACCACCACAAGCATGATCAGGCACATGGCAGCAAAGCACCCGACTAAGTGGGCCGAACCCCAGGGTCCAGAAACAGTGTCTGCGGGTGGCACCACTGCTTCTTTCACTGTTGTGCATGCAAGCCAATCCTCTGTCCATGGTGCATGCGAAGATGCCTCCTGCCCTGCACCTGCCATTGCACACTCTCAACTATCACCATCAGCAAGCACGTCCACGTTCTTGTCCCAGCGCACCGTTCAGTTGTCCCTACCCCAGTCCTTGGAACACAAGCGCAAATGCGCAGTCAGTGCCCCACAGGCCACACTACTAAATTCACACATTTAGTGACAACTTGCGCTTGAATTGTTGCCTTTTAGGCTCGTGGAGAGAGAAGCATTCCGCAACCTGATGGCGGCGGCCGTCCCTCGGTAGTCGGTCCCCAGCTGCCACTATTTCTTCCGGTGTGCCGTCTCCGCATCACACAAGCACGTGTCCCACAACATTAGCCGTGTCCTCAACAACGCAGTTACTGGGTAAGTTCACCCAACCACGGACACGTGGACAAGTGCTTGTGGGCAGGGACGGTACATGTCGCTGACGGCACAGTGGATTAATATAGTTTAAGCCGGGACCCACTCGGTCCTTGGGACAGAACACGTCCTTCTGACGCCGAGGATTGTGGGCCCTGGGTCAAGTCAGGGTTGCCCCCACATTCTACAGCTCCTGCACCCCCACCTCCTCCTCTTCAGCCTCCATCTTTGAAATGACCACATCAGTCGCAAGCTGGAAGCGCTGCAGCACTGCCTCGGCCAAGCGGCAACAGGCTGTGCTGAAGCTGATATGCTTAGGTGACAAACCGCACAATGCTGAAGAGTTGTGGACAGCTCTGAAAGAGCAGGCAGATCTGTGGCTGACACCGCTGACCCTACAGCCATTCATGGTCGTGTGTGACAATGGCCGGAACCTGGTGGCGGCTCTGAGGCGAGCCGAGGTCACCGAATGAACTGCAATGTCCCCACGTATTGGAACTCTACATTGCAGATGTTGGAAAGGATTTATGAGCAGAAGAGGGCAGTTGTTGACTACCAGCATCAACAAGGCGGTCGGTATTCAGGTCAGACTCCAAACATAAGACCTCAGGAGTGGACATGGATGTCAGATATCTGTATCATCCCCCAAAACTTTGAGGACTCCACCAAGATGGTGAGCGGCGATGACGGCATAATTAGCGTCACCATCCCGCTTCTCTGTCTTCTGAAACGCTCTCTGCTCACAATTAAAGAGGATGCATTGCAGGCGGAGCACGATGAAATTAAGCAAGGAACCATACAGGGTGATTACACACAGCCCAGCCTCATCTCATCCCAACATGGATTGGGTGACAATGGGTGACAATGAGGAAGAGGAGGAGGAGGAAGAACAGGAGCTAATTTCCTGAACTATAGATGGTACTACCTGCACAACTGTCATACTGTCTCTTCAGCGTGGATGGTCTGAGGACAGGGAGGAGGAGGATGAGGAGGAGAGCATGGTCAGTTGTCCTCTTGGTGAGGACATGGAAGTCTTGCCTGTTAGCAGTCTGGTTATGTTACGCTGCCTTTCCTGTGACCCTTGCGTTGTCCAAATTTTGGGTGACAGTCATTACTGGTTGGTGACACTTCTAGACCCATGCTACAAGGAGAACTTTCTGTCTCTTATTCCCTTGCAGGACAGGCCTAATAAAATGGGGCAGTACCAGAAGGCCCTTGTTGAGGAATTATTTAAAAAATTCCCATCTGAAAACACTGACAGCAGAGGTCACAGTTCGTTGACAACCAAGGAGTACAGGCGAGAGAGACACAAATGCAATCCAGCAGAGGCAGGGGAACACTGTTAAGGTTCTGGGACAGTTTTCTCAGACCCTCCCATCGCACAGGCCCTGAGGTGCGGGGTACTCTCACAAGGAGTGCAAAGTTTGGGAAGATGCTGGGGGAGTACCTTGCCAACCGTACCAACATCCTCCGTGATTCTGCTGTGCCTTATAATTATTGGGTATCCAAGCTGGACACGTGTCATGAACTAGCTCTCTACGCCTTGGAGGTCCTGGCCTGCCCTGCCGCCAGCGTTTTATCAGAGCGGGTTTTTAGTGCCGGTGGTGGAATTATAACTGATAAGCGCATCCGCCTGTCAACTGAAAATGCTGACAGGCTGACTCTTATAAAAATGAACAAGGGCTGGATTGGGCCAGACTTCTCAACACCACCGAATGATAGCAGCGTAACATAAACTCAAATACATTTTTTTTTTTTTGGGAGGTCTAACTCTATTCCCATGCACCTCTGTCTTCACACCCAGACATGGGTATACGCTTCCTGATTTTGTCTATTTGCTCTTGTCCTCCTCCTTCTCGTCATCCTCATCCTCCACTATCTTACCACCACTATACTGTATGTACCATATCAACATATCTACGTCTCT
This sequence comes from Phyllobates terribilis, assembly GCF_046119375.1. NCBI lineage: Eukaryota > Metazoa > Chordata > Amphibia > Anura > Dendrobatidae > Phyllobates > Phyllobates terribilis. Next base: position 29,224,880 of record NW_027362762.1, on the reverse strand, counting down.
TGCATGGGGAATTGGAGTGCCAAATTTTTGATAGCCGTTGCATTCACCTCATAGGCAAACAGTATGGGAGACCCACTTCCTAATAATGGGAACATTGTTTTCAGGAGGCCTTCCGACCTCTATGTCTCTTGCAAGGGGCATTGGAATGCCTCCTAATTTTTGGCAGCCGTTCCATTCACTGTATAGGCAAACAGTATGGAAGACCCACTTCCTGAATAGCAGACCCTCTCCTTTCTAATGGGAACATGTCGTACCTTGTTACTGTGGCCCTGCTCTATGTGTCTTTAAATTGTTAGTGGGGTTTTTCCCATATTTTGGCAGCCCTTGCAGTCACAGCATGGGCATTACCACTATAGGAGTCCCGCTCCTTTATAACGGGAACATTTTTTTTACTGAGACCCTCCTCTATGTCTCTTCAAAGGGGTATTGGGTTGCGTCCACATTTTTGGCAGCCCTTGCAGTCACTGCATACCCAATAACAGTATAGGAGACCCACTCTTTAATAATGGAAATAACAAAGCATAGCCGACTACTGGCCCTTTAAGAATAGTAAGGCTGTAAAAATAGTGTTTGTGACTTTCAGAGTCCCTCCTTCATAAATGAAACAGGATGTGTCTGATGATGTGTCACACACCACATGACCAGATAAGGTTGTAAATTGTTAAAATGACATTTCCCGGTGAATGCATTTGTCTTGGTTGAAAGCAATGCAAAAACGCATCAAAAACGCTACGTGTGAACATAGCCCAAGGTGTGGTGGAGCAGTTTTGATTATTTATTTTGCCTTATATACAAGTCATTACCCTGGAAAGGATGCTCCTTAACATATTTCCCAGGTAAATCCATTCTGGTTTCGTTTTTATATGTTTTACTGTGAGTCCGTAAAAGTGGAGTAATACCTCCGACAACGTTGTGATGCTTCCAGGGGTCTTCCCCATGCTGTTCCCATGTTATTTGAGCACTGTTCCCATCGATTTGGGCAATTTTTAGGCCCTCTGCAGACCACCGGGGAGGGATGGGGGGCGCCGGAAAAATGCTCGAGTTTCCCATATACTTACATTGGGCTCGTTGCTCGGGTCAAGGACCCAAGTATTCTAATGTGCTCGACCCGAGTATCGAGCACCCGAGCATTTTAGTACTCGCTCATCACTACTATTTGTTTCCTCTAGAATACAGGGACATAGAAATGCAGAGCTAGATACAGATTTAGCTCTATGTACAAGTACGAACTGCTTGTAATTTATAAGAATACACTATGCATTTAAGTCTAGAAAATTTTCCCGCACTGGTCAGTCGAGCCGGTGGCTCATAGCTTTTTTCTGCCACCTCCAATGATACAGGTTAGGTGTTCAATTATCAGTTACACCAGATCTCAAGAAAAGAGAAGAATTATAAATGTTTGACCTTATAATCTTGAAAAACGCAATAAAAATAATTTGACGAAAAGAGAAGAATGAGTTATCTAATCTACTATATAATCGGCTTATCCCGTCTGTCTGTCCGTCCTGGAAATCCCGCGTCGCTGATTGGTCCGGCCGCGGCCAATCAGCGACGCGGGATTTCAGAACAAGATGGCGGCCGTTAGCGGCTCATCTGCCGCATGGAGGTCAGCCGCGATGCAGTCGGGAGATGACCGGCGCTAGCGACCAATCAGCGATATTGGCGCCAAATTTACAGAGCGCGAGGTTGATGTTGGGTTTGACATGATGGGGGATAAGCCCGCCCACAGCCCGTCATTCACCATGGTACGCGGAACAGGAGACCCCTGGCTGCAGCAGCAAATAGTCGTGATGTAAGCGGAAGCAAGAGTCGGCCGGGGGAATTATGTGCTGGCTGTGCGTGGTCAGCGATGTTGTCACAAGCAGTTTTGACAACATGACGTAATTACAAAATTCATTAGGGGCCCCGGGGGATACATTGGGGGGGTAATTTAAAGTAGTGCACAACCGATTTAAACACTGCTTCGCTGATTAGTCGTGCCCGGTCGGCCACATACATATTCTAGAATACCCGATGCGTTAGAATCGGGCAACCATCTAGAATATAAATGTGTAGAGAGCAGAGATTTCAGCCCTTCCCCTGAGGAGGAGGAGCTATTGAGCCGCCCCCGAGGAGAAGCAAAAGACCAATAAAGACAGCAGGACAGAAGACATCACACAGAGTGAGCAGATGTCGGATTACACTCTGACCTCCTAAGCCAAAGGGACAGTTCCTCCAAATCGAGACAGTCCCATTAGATCTCTATCAGCTGGGGAATATTAGGAGCTTTGTTGTTGGCCAAATCTTGAAGTTATAGCTTCTCAAGCTGTACAAAAAATTATCCCTATTTTGGGAGCAGTAGAGGGTTTGCTGTTTGCAAAGTGAAAAAAGAATGGCTGCTAGGGTTGTTGTATTGAAAGTGACTGTCTATTCAACAAGCCGTACAAAAATAATCCCTTTTGTAGGAGCCGTTTTAGGTGCATTTAACCTGTACAGGAAAGGGTTAGCAGCAGTACTAGAAAGCGATACAACACACTGGGCAGGCAGGAGAAGTGGTACTGTCTATTGGCAGCGAAAGTGGCAGCAACTGCACAGTATAGAACATGTATAGAGCTATAGAACGAGATGGGGCAGGCAGTGAGATGTCTGGCAGTGTAGGACTAGCACTGCCACCAGCATTACAGTATAGCACTATAAACATAGCTCCCAACCGTCCCGGTTCCCCGCTTTGAGGGCTCAGTCCCGCGTACAGTCATGGCTCAGCTGTTCTCCTGGCTGTGGAGGGTGGTGGAGCAGGTTGCGGCGGTGGAGCAGCAGGCACAGGTAGTAGCTGGCAGCTGCAGCTACCACGTGTGCCTGCTGCTAAAGAAAATGAATATTCACTCTTTTCCATACCCATGGGAGTGGAGAGGAGTGAATATTCATTCGCCTTAATAGCGGACACTGTCAGTCGCAGCCGCCGGCTTCCTGCTGTGGCTCTGCGATCCTCTGCCCGCTATTAGAGAGAATGAATATTCACTCTTCTCCACTCCCATGGGCGTGGAGAGGAGTGAATATTCATTCTCTTTAGTAGCGGGCACAGAGGATCGCTGAAAGTGCGCTATTAAGGAGAATGACGTTTCACTCCTCTCCACGTCCATAGTCCCGGCATGGAGAGGAGTGAATATCCCTGCAGCTCACCTCGGCATCTGAGGGCGCATGGCAGTGGGCTGCTCAGATGCTGAGATCAGCTACTGACAGACAGGACGCAGCGCTGGAGCAGAGAGGATGAAGGAAGGTGAGTAGAAGTGTTTATTTTTTTTCATGTGTGCAGTGATGGGGTGCCATGTATATCAGGATAGGGAGGCCATGCATATCAGGATTGGGGATGAGGGGCCATGCATACCAGGATTGGGTCTGAGGGGGCCATGCATACCAGGACTGGGTCTGAGGGGGCCATGCATGCCAGGATTGGGTCTGAGGGGGCCATGCATGCCGGATTGGGTCCAAGGGGGCCATGCATGCCAGGATTGGATCCAAGGGGGCCATGCATGCCAGGATTGGGTCTGAGGGGGCCTTTCATGCCAGGATTGGGGATGATGGGGCCATGCATGCCAGGAATGGGGATGGGGGGGCCATGCATGCCAGGAATGGGGATGAGGGGGTCATGCATGCCAGGAATGGGGATGAGGAGGCCATGCATGCCAGGAATGGGGATAAGGAGGCCATGCATGGCAGAAATCATGATGAGGGCCGCCTGCTTAATGCCCCTCATTACCAGTGCCCCTCTGACAACTCCTCCTGCCAGGGGAGAAAGAAATGGTAAATGGGCTTGATTGGGGTGTGACCAGGGGCATGGCCAGAATTTTCCGCAGCGCACTATGCGTGCTGCATGATCTGTCCCTCTTTCTCTTCTTCAAAAGTTGGGAAGTATGCTATAAAACACGGTGGACAGGGAAGAGATGTATGGTCAGTATACAAGAGGAAGGTGCAGGCAAGGAGATGCCTCTCAGTATAGGGCCGGCACTGGAAGTCCTGCAGCACCACAATATAGGTGACATGATGAACATGCCTGGCTGGGCGTGGGACATTGGCCTTGTGGCACCAGAAAATTGTAGAACACATTGCACAAGCAGTCAAATGCTACAGCCGATTTACCCTGAACCTGCCTGTCCAGTCAGAGCGTCTCTATTTGCTGAAATGCGTCAACCACAGATACAACATCTGGTTCATCATGTTAGGTACACTGCGGTCCCTGCTAATGCTGTTGTCAGGAAAACACACTTGGTCAGACCTTGCAGCCCTCTGGCGCCCCCTTATCCTGCTGGTCAAACACGGTATTGACTGGGGATAAGCACGGGCTCAGCTGCTCTAATTTATGTTGACTATTGTGGCACGTGATGTGACAGGACGTATATATACCACCAGTTCCTTCCAGGAACGTATATATACCTCCGACCAGCGACCCTCAAACCACAATATCACATAAATACTGGTATACTGCCACCACCGATCGCTTAACAGGTGGATCGGGTACCCGTTAGGTAACGTGAATTAGCGGGTGAGGAACGTGTTTGCTCGACATAGGACAAGAAGCACGAAGCTGGTAAATAATAATGATTTACTCCCGAAAGTGGGCAGTGTTTACAAAAGATATACAAGATATTATAAAAGAGACAATTTACATATATGCATAAAACAGTTATTAAAATAAAAGGGATAAGTGATAGCAAAACCTGCGCCACGTGGTGATGGTCTCAGATTCTGTGGGGGGACGGCTCCCCGGAAATTAAATGTGATTTTTCCACGCAGCGAGGGGTACATGTGACGCGCCCCTGGGCCTGTGTCGCGCTGCGTTGCGCACGCGGGAGCTTACCCGGAGCCGGATCTCTTGAGGGTTGTAGTCTCGTGGCGGTGATCCGGTCCGTGCCCAGCGAGTCAGACTAAGTGGCGCTGTATTAGCGGTAGATGTTGGACGACTACGCCACCCGTTGAGTACAGCTAAGGAGCTGCTGCTGCAGGGCAGACCGCTGAGGCCGGTGGTAGGATTGTGCAGCGTGATAGTATAACCCCCAACGGGAGGGGTATGGCCTCAGGGCAGCCGACGTGGATGATGGGGGTAGCAGGAACCACTCGGAGACGGTACGGTGTAGTTCAGGGTCTTTACTGGTGACAAAGATAGACCCTCCCGGAGTACTGGCTAGCGATTGGGGCCTGGTCAGTCCTTGAGCAGATGGGAGCTCCCCTGGCCAGGCGGAGTTGTAGGCCTCCCAAACTAACGATACTCTTCCGGCTACCTTGCTAGAGGCGGGTATAAGTAGCCCACGTCCCTGAGTGTACCGTGTGGTGCTCACCCGTATGGCCGGTGACTCGGGGCCTTCTAGTAGCTTCCGCTCCACGACGGCGGTGCTGGTCCCACGCGTGTGACCGTGCCTTCGGGTTTCTGGGCCAGAGGACCTGCAATCCCCTGCCGGTCGGTTTCTGCTGCTGGATAGGAGTTAGTCCCCACAGCCTCGGACTCCGGGTCCGGTGATAACTTCTCAGTCAGGGCGAGCTCTGCAGCTGCCAGCCCCTGACTCCTTGTAGCACTGCTCCCACAGAGCTCCTGATGTTCTTTTCCTATATCTGCTTCTCTGTCTCTACTTCTTCTCTACTCACTCACCCTGCCTCAGCCCTAGGTTTATATAGGGGAAGTTCTTCCCCTCCCAGGACTGGGCAGGAGGTGTGGCATGCACAGGATCCCTGACCAAGAGACCTCCCACCTGCTCTCAGACATAACATTGCCGTTACTGTGGAAACCAGACCCCTGGGGTGCCACACATGCGTCTGATGTCCCGGGTAAGAATGACTTAAAATGGCCGCTCTGGTTTTTAGTAAGGGGCCAAAACATTAGGAGACACCCATGTTGTTTACCTCACATGGGGGCTCGGTTTTGTGAACCCACCCAGCTGCATAAGACATAAAAATCCTTCAGATTTCATATCTTGGTATGGGGGGGTCCCACATTCCAAGATGGAGACATCATGTTTGCCGTCACCACTATTCATGAAGATGGATATCAAATATGATATCTCTATGACGCTTAGAAGCTCAGAATCCATTTCCCCGGTTCCTGGTAGTCTCCCAGCCACGAAAACCACACCATCACAATTGGAAAAAGGTGAACATCTCAGAAATGTGGTCCCTGTGTTTGTGACAGTCATGTGCATTATTAAAATTGACATTAAAAGCTTGTACAGTTAAACAATAGGATTGGAGGGAAAATCCAGGGTATACCAGTATGCTCGCTGACGTTTTATGGCGGCAATAAAAATTCCTTGTTAGGGGGAGGTAAGAGTGAGTTCTATGTAGAAATCTTACAAATGGACAGGGGGGTGGAGGTTTAAGACATCTCTCATTTTTAAAACTAGGACAAAAATACATTTTGCCTGACAGCTGTGTTTATTGACCACTTGTATTAGCCCAAGCATTGGCACAGGCATGGAGCGTTTAATCTGTGGGGAGCAGAGATTGATCCCCTGGTCAGCTGTGTCTCCGGCAGGCATCTGCTTTCTGAAAGTTTTGCGGAACAGGAAACACAGCTTGTCATAGTAATATTCCAATTTTGACTCCATTTCATAAGCTGGAAATTATTCCTCCATTTTGCTTGTATAACAAGGGTCTGCGAGCTATCCAATAGTCATCCCGTTACTTGATGCTAACAGTACGCTTGTCATCCCACAGCTTGCCATTGATCCCCAGGATGACTGAGGGTCTCTTTGATTCACTTTCCATGATGGCTGGTTATTCTTTCACATGTCATGGTCATCTTCATCAATTCCACTCTGTCAGCTTTGTACCCTATCTGTGCCTGGAATAATTCAATGTTCCTCTCTGCATACACCTGCAGCTCATCATCCTCCTCCACATCCTGCTGCATACAACATTGACATTGATGGTGCCTAAGAGGGGGATGACAGCAATGATGTCAAAGATCTGCCTACTTTATTAGTTGCCTCTTTGAAGGTCTTCAGTAGGTGACAAGTGTCCCTCATCAGCTGCTAATGAGTACCTCATGCTCCAGTTTGACTGCTGCATGATATAATTCATCGCCGCTTTATGTCGCTGGTACATTGTTACACACCTATCCTAGATTCGGGCTTTGCACCTCTCACCACAGTCCGCTGAATTCTTTTGTGCTTCATGTCAGGCTTCGCAGGTGGCCCAATGTGCTCCCATGTGATCATCTGCCTGGGCCTATGTGGCGCCCCTGCGGGTTCAGTCGCCACAGAGGTACTGCATCTCACCCAGAGGTGTGTGTATCTCACTCTCAGGTAAGGAAGGAGTACTGCCCGGGACCCTAACACCTGCATCCAACACTACACTACTCCAGACCAGCAGAAGGGGCAAGATGCGTCGCTCTCCTGCTGAGCCCTGTCCCTGGCTGGAGTGGGGGGAACCAAAGTAGGGGGAACCATGTAGTGGGTGTGGGTGGAGGAAGTAGTTCAAGGGAGCTCAGTAATAAGTGAGGGTGGAACATTCTAGAGAGGGAAGTCTGAGAGGGAGTCTGAGTCAGAGGACGAGTTGGGAGCAGGAGCTCAGCAGGAGCTCTGCTCAGGGGAAGCGCGGGCCTGAGTGAGGAGGAGAAGGAGAGGAGGAAGGAACGGGAGCAGAGAGAAGGCTCCAGGAGTGAAGAAAGGATCCCAGGGGTACGGGCAGTGCTGGAGGCGACCTGTACGCCCGAATCTACCAGGCGGTGAAGGGATCGGGTCGCAGAGGGGACCGGCCCCTAACTAGTGAGAATTGCAACGTTCAACTAGGTAACCAGAGGCTACAGCGTTTCAGGTGCTGCAGCCAAAAGCCACATCTATTTCACCGAAAAGGAGGCCATAGAGAACCCAGGGGACAGAGAAGATGTCGCCCGACAAGGTCCGCCGTCACTGGATTCGGACACTGGGTGTGAGGTGCAGGGAGACGGCCAGAAGGAACACACAGAAGGGGGTCCCGTTATGTACTCTGGAGTTACCTGAGGGTTGGCTGAACCCCTCCCTGAGTAAGCACAGGACGACGTGGGAAGTTATGATCTGCAGTTGTAACCAGGAGCAAAGTGAGAACTGCAAGTAAATCTGGAAGACTGCACCTCACTGTCTCGGTGAATTATTACTGCTGCGACATCACCCCCTGCACCACACTGCACAACAACTGCTACCTCAATATCTACAACATCTACACCGCCCTGGAGCTAAGCTCTACCTGTAGAGAGCTGAACCAACTCTGCTGCGTCATCATCAGCTCCAGAGGATCTGCTCCGCAGCGGCGGCTCCACATAGCCGCATATCACAGGTGGCGTCACGAACATTATATAAAAACTATAAATCCCCTGTAAATAACCCCTTTTATTGACCGCCCTGGGTCACGGACCGGGTCACCGCCACTGTGACATCTCCCCTAGCAACGACCGACCGGGCACCGAGTACCCCACGGCCCAGGGGGCGCGTCACCTATACAAGGCTCACCAAGATACACACCTGTGTCTTGGTATTAAGACTTTTAGTGTTCCTGAGTCATGTCTGCCTGCGGCCTGCAGGACCTCTGCTAGGTGCTTCCCAGTCCTATGAATCCAGCAGCCTCCAGTGCTTCTACTACCCATTTTTTGCGTGCCTCACCTGCTTGCTGCACCGACGCCTATGGCCCATGTGCTATCCTGGGTTTTGGGGGATCCACCTCACCAGGTGAGTCAAAACATACATGATTTATCATGCTTAATGATGCTCAAATATATCCAGTGTCGAATTCCAGCAGGTTGCTGTAACATGTGTGTCTGAACATGATCTTGCAATCTCTGGCCCTGTTGCTGGGCAGTGCGGCACTGGTACTGCAAATGCTGATAAGTAGCGCAGATGTGTTTCCTTTGGATCCTAGTACTGCTGGAACTTGTGTCCCTCCAGCCAGCTTGCCTGTTCTCGTGAGTGATTATATAAAGCCTCGGCCCCACTATCAGTATCCGGTCAGTGTTTTTTCTCAGGAGTGGGTGATAAATGCAGAATTGGTGACTTGTTTCTATTCTACCTTTTCTCTGATTGTTCCTCACCTGGTTTTGGCTCCTGAGAACAAATACTGACCAAATACTGACCAAATACTGATAGTGGGGCCGTGGCCTTAGTCTTAGGAAATTAAATCCCTGTTGGAACCATGGAGGGCGGGGGCTCTTCCTATTTAAACCTCCAGTAGTCAGTCCCTGGTTGGCAGCTATAGCTTCACGAGATCTGGTTAACTCCTGTTGTTCTGGTGGATATTCCTGGTTCAGACCTCAGCTTGTTAACCAACCATTCTTCTGCCTTACGATTTTGCCTCTATTCATGCCTCCTGGTTCTGACCCAGCTATCTGATTATTTCTGCCAGCCAGCTGCATCGGCCAGCAGCTGCTTCGAGGTCTCCGGCTGTGGTCCCTGTAAGCTCACATCCCTGTACAGGGGTTAAGAGATGAAGGGCAGGGTTCCCCTGGGGAATGATAGTTGCAGCATAAAGTCTGTCTGTGGAAGCACTATTTAGATCTGCCAGGTGACCTCAGACTTTGGTTGAATGATCAGACACATTTCTAACCATGGCAATCACCTTCCTCAAGCCGGTATATCCCTTTAAGAAGTACTGCATGATCACGATCAGGATGTGATCCATGCAGGGCACAGGAGACACTTTTCTCAGCCATAAGGCATCCAGCATGTTCTCAGTGATGGTTCTCACCACAATGCCCAGATGATGGGCAGCCAGTGAGGGATTTGCTGCTTGATATTCAGGAGTAACTCATCTGCTGTTTGGCTTTTGTAATCCATGGTGTCCAGCTAGAGCAGAGCAGAGCGGTGGTGTGACAGTCTCTGAATATTGTGTTACACGCACGCCACCTAAGTTTAGATAGGGGCGAGACCGGTTACATGAATTCGTTGAAATCCTGGGGGAACCGTTACTCAGGGCGACCATAGACCATGTGCTGCAGCTTCTCTCAGGCACACGATAGATTTAGTTGCTGACCTGACACATCTGACAAGAGTCTTCATAAACGGTAGAACAGTAACATTAAATGAGGCACTGCTAGTGCAATGCAAATGTCTCTTTGAGCAACAGGCTCCAGTAATAACAGTACAGTCTCCTTTGCAGCACAGCAGTACACAGTCTCTTATCCGGTAGCACAGTACAGCACAGTTTTAATACATACACAACCACAGGCTTTTCCTTCACAAGGACTCAATAATACAAAGCATTCTTTATCCTGCATGGAGATGGAGGGGGGGGGGGTGTGATGAGGGAGATGATCTCTATGACAAGCTTCCTTCCAGTCCTTATCTTCCTGGCTGATAATACTCCACACTGTTAGCTCAAGGAGTCTAACTGACCTTTGTTTAGCTTCCCTCCTGACCTGAATTCTGTTTCCTTGACTTCTGTTAGATACAGATCATAAGCCACCTTTCTCTTCGGCTAGCTCCAGCCAGACAGTAAACAATTTCCCTACAATCCCCCTGGGGCTCTGCTAAAACACTCCACTTCTAGTGTGACTGTGTTAACCCCTCTAGTTGCTGGATACTTCTGGAGCACAACACTTCCTGCTTGTATTACTTCTAATAGTTGCTGAATGCTTTTAAAGCAACAGTACTACTTCTGCATGTCACAGTCTGCAACAGCACTACTTCTGCATGTCACAGTCTGCAACAGCACTACTTCTGCATGTCACAGTCTGCAACAGCACTACTTCTGCATGTCACACTCTGCAACAGCACTACTTCTGCATATCACACTCTGCAACAGCACTACTTCTGCATGTCACACTCTGCAACAGCACTACTTCTGCATGTCACACTCTGCAACAGCACTACTTCTGCATGTCACACTCTGCTACAGCACTACTTCTGCATGTCACACTCTGCAACAGCACTACTTCTGCATGTCACACTCTGCAACAGCACTACTTCTGCATGTCACACTCTGCTACAGCACTACTTCTGCATGTCACACTCTGCAACAGCACTACTTCTGCATGTCACACTCTGCAACAGCACTACTTCTGCATGTCACACTCTGCTACAGCACTACTTCTGCATGTCACACTCTGCAACAGCACTACTTCTGCATGTCACCATTGGAGTCATCCAGGCCAGACAGACGCGGCTCGGGTGCGATCTGTTTGCTGACAGCTTTACTCCTCATTCTGCCCCTCCATCGTTGTTTCTTCTTCCACTTTCTCCCTCATTCTGTGACTGCAGATGTCTCAGACCAGGGACAGATCTGCTTTCAGTCCTCGACGTTTCTCATCGGGCCATGTTCACATTTATTTACTACTGATGTCTGGAGGTATCAGCTAAGGAAATGATAAGGACAATTGTAAATCCACTTTGTCAAGAATCAGACCCAGGATCTCCTCACAGGCTGAAACCATTAAATATCCTGCGCCAGACGGTGGTTCTTCACCCAAGTTTAATATAGTGCAGAACAATGTGATCGGTCAGAAGAGGGGACTCCAAAAGGCGCCCAACAATCCTTCTCCTACAGTCCAGGAGGCCACAACAAGAGTAAGAAGAATCAGTGGCCTCACCCATGGGCGTACCCAGGATCAAAACTAGGGGTGGGGGGCAAGCCATGGTCATTCAGGTTGTAAAATTTTCAAACGAAAAAGGTGAATGAAATGAAAATTTTAAGAAAATTATATGTAATTATAGAAGTGCTTTATTAGTTATTACAAGTATTTGCTTGCAAAAAATTTAGATTTTTATTCTAATTACATGTCTTATACTAGTATCATTTTTCTTGGGTTTGAAGAAAACTTGTTCAAAACTTTAGTTTCAATCCAGTCCTGATTTTCCTTGAAGAATTTCCGATGGACGCTCATCAAACACAATCCAGTCAGTCTGTCCTCTCCCATTGTACTTCTGAGCCAGGTCTTTACCCTTCGAAGGGTACTGAAAGATCGTTCAACAATAGCTGTGGTGGACGGGAAAGCACTTAAAATGAAGAGTGCGTGCCTTGTTGCAAGGAAAAAAATATTAGCCTCCTCAAAAACTGCAGCCACTTCAATGTCTTTAACCACCTGTCCTTTCTCCAGGTCCGGACCGGTTCCTACTCCCAAGGCCCCAGGCCCTTCCAAATTTCAATAATTACACAGTGAGTGAGTGTATTGTGTAATTTACACTGGCTGGTTGCCACAGTCACTGGCAGCCGGCCCACAGTAACAGGACAAGCGCTCCGCTCCGGCGGGATTCTGAGAGACAGGAAACAGAGGAGGCAGGCAGCGTCAGCACGCCTCAGGAGTCAGGACCCTGATCAGGTGACATGCGGCGTGCTGTGTCACTCAGCGTGCGTTAAAGGTAATCCCGGCCGGACCCCATGCAGTGACACTGCGCAGTTCCGGCCGCCGGGTGCAGAGCAGAGCAGTCACCTGCGGCCGGCCGCAGAGGGAACTTTCGCTGGCCGCGACCGCTGGTGATCTAAGTGTGTGTGCGGCAAGGCCGGCTCCAGGTTTTTGTGGGCCCCGGGCGAAAGAGTCTCAGTGGGCCCCTTTAACACATACCACGATTCATGATGCACAGATACCGCAGAGAAATATATATATATATGACGCGCCCCCTGGGCCAGTGCTGTTTGGGGATTACCCGGAGCCGGATCAGATGGGGGTTGTAGTCTCCGAGTGGCGGCGACCCGGTCCGTGCCCAGGGTGCCAAACTCAGTGTGTGGCAGTTTTGATAGATGTTATTGATGTTCTTAGTGTCGACTACGCCACCCGTTGATTTGCGGTCAAATGGCCGCCGCTGCAGAAGGGTCCGCTGAGGCTGGTGGTATGTGTGCAGCTGTGGTAGTATAACCCCCAACGGGAGGGGTATAGCCTCAGGGGGTCAGATGTAGAGGATGGTGGTTGTGAAGGTGCAGGAGAGCTAAGCAAGAAGACTCAGAGTCGGGCTGTGTAGTTCAGGGGTTTTTACTTACGGGTGTTCTTATGGTCACTCTGGCCTGAAGCGACCACCCGAGCCGTGCTGCGTCCACCAGGTCCTGGACTCGGCCAACCCCCAAGCAATTCTGGAGCGTGGTCCTGAGCTCCTGTCTGACTTTCCCTCTCTTCTGGCCGTTCTCACCAGGGATCCACTTATGTCCGGCTCCCTCGGGTCTCTTGGTGGGTACACCTCTTCGGGGTTCCCTGACCCTATAATTGGTATGCCTTCCTAGTGGATTTGGTGAGGGTCGTGGCAGATCCTGCCCACGACCTCCGGTTCCTGGCTAAGGTGTGCTTTTCTCTCTGCCAGCTTGGGATCCGGTACCCTGGGTGCCAACCCTTCACCCTGCTGTTTGTATTCTGGGGTCTTGGGGTTCCTTCTTCTTCTCTCTGGGTCCTTCTGACTCCTCTCTCTCTCTCAGACTTGGCCTTGGAGCTGGGCCCAGCCGGAACCACAACTCCCTGTCAGCCCTTCTGGCTGAGCTTCTCTGCTCTGCTCCTCAGGCTAAACTCTGACAGACTGACCCTGATCTCAGATGGTGCCCACCTTATATACTCCCTCTATGTGTGAGCTCAGGTGACCAGCACCCAATGAGCTCCTAGCCTTACCCAGACTGCTCCCCCTATCTGCCCCTACACTACTGGGATGTTCCACCCCCCTCCCACTCCAGCCAGGGACAGACACTGTCGTACCTGCACATATACTGGTGGGAGTACCGTCGGTCTGTCCCCCGGAAATGAGATGTATGTAGTGTATGCAGCTATCTGAGCTCAGTCCCACACTCCATCCTTACCCGGGAGTGGAATACCACACCTCTGGCTTGAGGTGTAATACCCCTGTAGCAGCCGAGTCCTCAGGGTGCTACATTCCCCCCTGGTAAATCACAGCACGTCCTCGGGCTGTAAAAGAATAAAAACATCCACAAACATACAAATTTTTTCAAAAACATCATAAACATAGAAAACATATAAACACTATCAGCAGCATAATAAATATTCTTGTTCCTCCGGCCACGGGACAACTTGTGACCGGGTAAAGTGCAACAGTCTCTTCTTGAAAAACAGTTTCCTATAAAACCAGTAGGGGGCGCCTTAAAAAGCGCAACTATATACAAGGGGAAATATGGCCGCTCTCAGTCCTCGGCCAGGTATTAGGAAAGGAATGACCGCTCTCAGTCCTCGGTCAGTGGGAATAGGGACACACGGGTTTCAGTTCAATTTGCTGGTCCCAACGGGGACTATATTTTAACTAGCAGCAGTAACAGTTCTTATACCCTGACGGGTAACTATGTACAGTCTCTTTACCGTACTTTAATGACGGCGTACTCCTGCTCCTCCTTCAGACCCGTCCGGATCCTCTTGCTCCTCTTCACACCGTAGCTCCTCCTCCGTCAGCCGGTGTACATGGAGAGCGTAGGGTCCTTTGGCACACTTGTGCCGGGTGAACGTGACCTCGTCCCCTACATATAGGTCACGACCTCTGTGTCCCTCCGGCAGATGGGACTCCACGTCTCTTCTGGTGACAAAGACGTCGCCGGGGGTGTGATGATCCCTGATGAAACCCCACCCGTGCTGCAGTTGGAATTTAATTACAGTCCCGGTGGCACGGGGACCATGAGCTGCACGGGGGTCTCTCCTGGTCCTGCTCTTCTGCCCTGCGCTCTGTTCCTGCAGCCGCTGCTCACGGACCCGCCTCTCTCTCCGTTCTTGCTCGAAGACTGCCAACTGCTGGCGGCAGCACTCCGCACGCTCCGCTGCGGCTGCCCGAGTTTCCTGAGTGAACCCCATGAGGTCTCCTCCGGTGGGGTCCCACTCGAACTGCGCTTCTTCCAGCGGGAGCGGGGTCCTCTTAACGGGCTTCGGAGCCGGAATCAGGGGCTCGCACAGGGGCCTTGCTTTTTGGAGTTCCAGTTGGTAGTACTCCGGTGGCCATCTAAAGGGCTGCCCATCCGGGCACGTATGCTGGGCAAATAGGTCTTCACCCAGGTGTGGCGCTGTGGATGTTGAGGGCGCGGTGGTGGTAGCGGCGCCCGGGTTCGCCAGGCCTTGCGACCAGGCCTGGGGTACCCTGAACGTAAAGGGCACCGTGAAGACGGCGGCGCCCGGGGTTACTTGGCCCAGCGACCAGGCCGGTGGCTCAGTGGAGGTAGAGGGCGCTGTTGGTACTGCGGCGCCCGGGGGTACTAGACCTTGCGACCAGGCCGGTGGTGTTTCATGCTTTGCCGCGCTCAGGGTTGAGGCGCGTGACGTCACAGGGGTCGCGGCCGCGGCTTCTGCTTGAGGCCTTGTCTGGAGCGGTGACGATGCAGCGACGGGCACGGCAGGGGGAATTTCGGGCTCTGCGACGGGGAGCTGGGGCAGGCACGTGGTTTCTCGGCTCGGGGTAGGGACGTCCCCTTTACCTGCCTCCAGTTGTCCAGCTCCCTTCTCGGCGCCGTCTCCGGCCTTCACTCCTCCTGCACCATCCTCAGAGGCGGTCTGTCTCCTCGTCTCGGGTGGCGTGCTTCGCTGGCGGGTTCCAGCCTGCTGGGCCATCTCTCTGCTCCATGCGGCCAGTACGTCCCGCTGCACTCGGGCCATCCTCTGAGCCAAGCCCTCCAGTGCGGTCTGTGCACGCTCCCGGTCTCGGGGGAGCTGTGCCAGGATCTCCACCAGGCCTTCTGGGGTTGTCGCTTGCAACAGGCTCCTGACCACTGGGTCGGTGCTGCCTGCCTCTCCCTCCATCTCCGGGTACGGCTCCTCCGGAGTCCTCTCCAGACTTCTTGTCTCCGGGTGCGCTCTCTCCAGACTCCTCCAGGCTGCACCCATCTTCTCTCTTTTGTTCTGTCTCCGCCCACATTGAAGGTGGTCCCGGGGCAACTTTGTGATTGTCAGTTCCAGGGGCAGTTCTCTCACGCTGATGGACATCTCCAGCATCACAGTCTCTGTTGGTGGGGGCGGTTTCCGCTTTTGGCGCCATTCCTTGACCTGGCCCACGATGGGAGGTGACCTCTTGCCACCCTCTGGCACGCCCATAATGGCGTCCGCTCTTCCAAGGCGGGAAATCTTCTGGAAATGGCGGGAATCGTCTCCCAGTGGCGGGAAACTCCGTGGATGGCGGGAAAAAGCTGCAGATGGCGGGCAACCGGTGGGAAACGATCCGTGATGGCGTCCCATGGCGGGGACCCTCTGGAACCGGCGGGAGACTTCTTCTTGAGGTAAATTTGAACTTTTCTTCAGGCACGCAGTACCCGGTGGTTGGGGGCACGAAATCCTGCCGACTACGCCAAAGTTGACGCGCCCCCTGGGCCAGTGCTGTTTGGGGATTACCCGGAGCCGGATCAGATGGGGGTTGTAGTCTCCGAGTGGCGGCGACCCGGTCCGTGCCCAGGGTGTCAAACTCAGTGTGTGGCAGTCTTGATAGATGTTATTGATGTTCTTAGTGTCGACTACGCCACCCGTTGATTTGCGGTCAAAAGGCCGCCGCTGCAGAAGGGTCCGCTGAGGCTGGTGGTATGTGTGCAGCTGTGGTAGTATAACCCCCAACGGGAGGGGTATAGCCTCAGGGGGTCAGATGTAGAGGATGGTGGTTGTGAAGGTGCAGGAGAGCTAAGCAAGAAGACTCAGAGTCGGGCTGTGTAGTTCAGGGGTTTTTACTTACGGGTGTTCTTATGGTCACTCTGGCCTGAAGCGACCACCCGAGCCGTGCTGCGTCCACCAGGTCCTGGACTCGGCCAACCCCCAAGCAATTCTGGAGCGTGGTCCTGAGCTCCTGTCTGACTTTCCCTCTCTTCTGGCCGTTCTCACCAGGGATCCACTTATGTCCGGCTCCCTCGGGTCTCTTGGTGGGTACACCTCTTCGGGGTTCCCTGACCCTATACTTGGTATGCCTTCCTAGTGGATTTGGTGAGGGTCATGGCAGATCCTGCCCACGACCTCCGGTTCCTGGCTAAGGTGTGCTTTTCTCTCTGCCAGCTTGGGATCCGGTACCCTGGGTGCCAACCCTTCACCCTGCTGTTTGTATTCTGGGGTCTTGGGGTTCCTTCTTCTTCTCTCTGGGTCCTTCTGACTCCTCTCTCTCTCTCAGACTTGGCCTTGGAGCTGGGCCCAGCCGGAACCACAACTCCCTGTCAGCCCTTCTGGCTGAGCTTCTCTGCTCTGCTCCTCAGGCTAAACTCTGACAGACTGACCCTGATCTCAGATGGTGCCCACCTTATATACTCCCTCTATGTGTGAGCTCAGGTGACCAGCACCCAATGAGCTCCTAGCCTTACCCAGACTGCTCCCCCTATCTGCCCCTACACTACTGGGATGTTCCACCCCCCTCCCACTCCAGCCAGGGACAGACACTGTCGTACCTGCACATATACTGGTGGGAGTACCGTCGGTCTGTCCCCCGGAAATGAGATGTATGTAGTGTATGCAGCTATCTGAGCTCAGTCCCACACTCCATCCTTACCCGGGAGTGGAATACCACACCTCTGGCTTGAGGTGTAATACCCCTGTAGCAGCCGAGTCCTCAGGGTGCTACATATATATAGTACAAGGCCAAAGATTTCACTTCTTACATTAGATGAGTGATATATATTGTAAATTCTACAATATCTCAGAAACCAGCGAATCGCTCCATACAGGACACTAGTCCCCATATAACGCTCCATACAGGATACTGGCCCCCATATAACACTCCATACAGGATACTGGCCCCCATATAATGCTCCATACAGGATACTGGTCCCCATATAACGCTCCATACAGGATACTGGCCCCCATATAACGCTCCATACGGAATACTGGCCCCCATATAACGCTCCATACAGGATGCTGGCCCCCATATAACGCTCCATACAGAATACTGGCGCCCATATAACGCACCATGCAGGAAACCGGCCCCCATATAACGTTCCATGCAGGATACTGGCCCCCATATAAAACTCCATACAGAATACTGGCCACCATATAACGCTCCATACAGAATACTGGCACCCATAAAATGCTCCATACAGGATACTGGTCCCCATATAACGCTCCATACAGAATACTGGCCAACATATAACGCTCCATGCAGGATACTGGCCCCCATATAACGCTCCATACGGAATACTGACCCCCATATAAAGCTCCATACAGGATACTGGCCCCCATATAACACTCCATACAGAATACTGGCCCCCATATAACGCTTCATGCAGGAAACTGGCCCCCATATAACGCTCCATGCAGGATACTGGCACCCATATAACGCTCCATGCAGGATACTGGCCCCCATATAACGCTCCATACAGAATACTGGCCCCCATATAACGCTCCATGCAGGATACTGGACCCCATATAACGCTCCATGCAGGATACTGGCCCCCATACAACGCTCCATACAGAATACTCGCCCCCATATAACGCTCCATACAGAATAGTGGCCCCCATATAACGCTCCATACAGGATACTGGCCCACATATAACACTCCATACAGAATACTGGCCCCCATATAATGCTCCATACAGAATACTGGCCCCCATATAACGCTCCATACAGGATACTGGCCCCCATGTAACGCTCCATACAGAATACTGGCCCCCATATAACGCTCCATGCAGGATACTGACCCCGTTAATGCCCCACGCAGGCTGTTCCCCCCACATAATGCACCATGCAGGCTGTTCCCCCCCATATAATTCTCCATGTAGGATGTTACCTCCCCTTATAATGCCCCATGCAGGATGACACCCCCCCTTCCTTATAATGCCCCATGCAGGATGTCACACACCCCCCTCCCTTATAATGCCCCATGCAGGATGTCACACACCCCCTTCCTTATAATGCCACATGCAGGATGTCACCCCCCCCTCCCTTATAATGCCCCATGCTGGATGTCACACCCCCCCTACCTTATAATGCCCCGTGCAGGATGTCAACCCCCCTCCCTTATAATGCCCCATGCAGGATGTCACACACCCCCCTCCCTTATAATGCCCCATGCAGGATGTCACACCCCCTCCCTTATAATGCCCCATGCAGGATGTCACACCCCTCCCTTATAATGCCCCATGAAGGATGTCACACACACCCTCCCTTATAATGCCCCATGCAGGATGTCACACACCCCCCTCCCTTATAATGCCCCATGCAGGATGTCACACCCCCTCCCTTATAATGCCCCATGCAGGATGTCACACCCTTCCCTTATAATGTCCCATGCAGGATGTCACACACACCCTCCCTTATAATGCCCTATGCAGGATGTCACACACCCCTTATAATGCCCCATGCAGGATGTCACCCCCCTTATAAAGTACCATGCCGGATGTCACCCCCCTTTATAATGCCCCATGCAGGATGTCACACACACCCCCACTTATAATGCCCCATGCAGGATGTCACACACACACCCCCTTATAATGCCCCATGCAGGATATCACCTCTCCCCCCATATAATGCACCATGCAGGATGTCACCCCACTTTATAATGCCCCATGCAGGATGTCACCTCTCCCCCCATATAATGCCCCATGCAGGATGTCACCTCTTCCCCCCATATAATGCCCCATTCAGGATGTCACCTCTTCCCCCCATATAATGTCCCATGCAGGATGTCACTCCCCCCCATATAATGCCCAATGCAGGAATTCACCTCTCAGCCAAATAATGTCCCATGCAGGATGTCACCCACCCATATAATGCCCCATGCAGGATGTCACCTCCCCATATAATGCCCCATGCAGGATGTCACCTCTCACCCCATGTAATGCCCCATACAGAATGTCACCTCCCCCCCATATAATGCCCCATGCAGGATGTCACCTCTTTCCCCCATATAATGGCCCATGCAGGATGTCACCTCTCCACTCATATAATGCTCCATGCAGGATGTCACTTCTCCCCCCATATAATGCCCCATGCAGGATGTCACTTCTCCCCCCCATATAATGCCCCATGCAGGATGTCACCCCCATATAATGCCCCATGCAGGATGTCACCTCTCCCCCCATATATTTCCCCATGCAGGATGTCACCTCTCCCCCCCATATAATGCCCCATGCAGGATGTCGCCCCCCCATATAATGCCCCATGCACGATGTCACCGACCCATATAATGCCCCATGCAGGATGTCACCCCCCCATATAATGCCCCATGCAGGATGTCACCCCCCCATTATAATGCCCCATGCAGGATGTCACCTCTTCCCCCCATATAATGCCCCATGCAGGATGTCACCTCTACCCCCATATAATGCCCCATGCAGGATGTCACCTCCCCCCCATATAATGCCCATGCAGGATGTCACCTCTTCCCCCATATAATGCCCCATGCAGGATGTCACCTCATCCCCCCATATAATGCCCCATGCAGGATGTCACCTCCCCCCATATAATGCCCCATGCAGGATGTCACCTTTTCCCCCCATTTAATGCCCAATGCAAGATGTCACCTCTCCCCCCATAAAATGCCCCATGCAGGATGTCACCTCTCACCCACCATATAATGTCCCATGCAGGATGTTACCCCCCCATATAATGCCCTATGCAGGATGTCACCTTTTCCCCCCATATAATGCCCCATGCAGGATGTGACCGCTCCTCTCCATATAATGCCCCACGCAGGATGTCACCCGCCCATATAATGCCCCATGCAGGATGTCACCTCTTCCCCCCATATAATGCCCCATGCAGGATGTCACCCCCCATATAATGCCCCATGCAGGATGTCACCGCCCCATATAATGCCCCATGCAGGATGTCACCTCCCCATATAATGCCCCATGCAGGATGTCACTCCCATATAATGCCCCATGCAGGATGTCACCCCCCCATATAATGCCCAATGCAGGATGTCAACCCCCCATATAATGCCAATGCAGAATGTCACCTCTTCCCCCCATATAATGCCCCATGCAGGATGTCACCCCCCAATACAATGCCCCATGCAGGATGTCAGCCCCCCATATAATGCCCCATGCAGGATATCAACCCCCATATAATGCCCCATGCAGGATGTCACCTCTTCCCCCCATATAATGCCCCTTGCAGGATGTCATCTCAACCCCCATATAATGCCCCATGCAGGATGTCACCTCTTCCCCCCATATAATGCCCCATGCAGGATGTCACCTCAACCCCCATATAATGCCCCATGCAGGATGTCACCTCCTCCCATATAATGCCCCATGCAGGATGTCACCTCTCCCCCCATATAATGCTCCATGCAGGATGTTACCACTTCCCCCCCATATAATGCCCTATGCAGGATGTCACATCTTCCCCCCATATAATGCCCCATGCAGGATGTCACCTCTCCCATCCATATAATGCCCCACGCAGGATGTCACCCCCCATATAATGCCCCATGCAGGATGTCACCTCTCCCCATATAATGCCCCATGCAGGATGTCACCCCCCATATAATGCCCCTTGCAGGATGTCACCTCCCCATATAATGCCCATGTAGGATGTCACCCCCCCATATAATGCCCCATGCACGATGTCACACCCCCATATAATGCCCCATGCACGATGTCACCTCTCCCCCCCATATAATGCCCCATGCAGGATGTCACCTCTTCCCCCATATAATGCCCCATGCAGGATGTCACCTCTCCCCCCCATATAATGCCCCATGCAGGATGTCACCTCCCCCCATATAATGCCCCATGCAGGATGTCACATCTTCCCCCATATAATGCCCCATGCAGGATGTCACCTCTTCCACCCATATAATGCCCCATGCAGGATGTCACCTCTTCCCACCTTATAATGCCCCATGCAGGATGTCACCTCTCCCCCCATATAATGCCCCATGCAGGATGTCACCTATCACCCCCCATATAATGCCCCATGCAGGATGTCACCTCTCACCCCCCATATAATGCCCAACGCAGGATGTCACCCCCCCATATAATGCCCTATGCAGGATGTCACCTTTTCCCCCATATAATGCCCCATGCAGGATGTCACCTCTCCCCCCCATATAATACCCCATGCAGGATGTCACTTCCCCATATAATGACCCATGCAGGATGTCATCTCTTCCCCCCATATAATGCCCCATGCAGGATGTCAAACCCATATAATGCCCCATGCAGGATGTCACCGCCCCATATAATGCCCCATGCAGGATGTCACCCCCTCATATAATGCCCCATGCAGGTTGTCACCCCCTCATATAATGCCAATGCAGGATGTCACCTCTTCCCCCCACATAATGCCCCATGAAGGATGTCACCCCCCAATATAATGCCCCATGCACGATGTCATCCCCCCATATAATACCCCATGCAGGATATCACCCCCCCCATATAATATCTCATGCAGGATGTCACCTCTTCCCCCCATATAATGTCCCATGCAGGATGTCACCTCTCCCCCCATATAATGCCCCATGCAGGATGTCACCTCCCCATATAATGCCCCATGCAGGATGTCACCTCTTCCCCCCATATAATGCCACATGCAGGATGTCACCTCTTCCCCCCATATAATGCCCAATGCAGGATGTCACCTCTTCCCCCCATATAATGCCCCATGCAGGATGTCACCTCTTTCCCCCATATAATGCCCCATGCAGGATGTCACCTCTTCCCCCATATAATGCCCCATGCAGGATGTCAGCTCTCCCCCCTATATAATGCCCCATGCAGGATGTCACCTTTTCCCCCCATATAATGCCCCATGCAGGATGTCACCTCTTCCCCTCATATAATGCCCCGTGCAGGATGTCACCTCTCCTCCCCCATATAATTCCCCATGCTGGATGTCACCACTCCGCCCCCCACATTATGCCCCATGCAGGATGTCACCTCTCCCCCCCATATATTGCCCCATGCAGGATGTCACCTCTTCCCCTCATATAATGCCCCATGCAGGATGTCATCTCTCCCCCCCAGATAATGCTCCATGCAGGATGTCACCTCTCCCCCCCATAAATTGCCCCATGCAGGATGTCACCTCTGCCCCCATATAATGCCCCATGTAGGATGTCACCTCTCCCCCCATATAATGCCCCATGCAGGATGTCACCTCTCCCCCCATATAATGCCACATGCAGGATGTCACCTCTCCCCCCATATAATGCCCCATGCAGGATGTCACCTCTACCACTCCATATATTGCCCCATGCAGGATGTCTCCCCCCCATATAATGCCCCATGCAGGATGTCACCCCTCATATAATGCCCCATGCAGGATGTCACCCCCCCCATATAATGTCCCATGCAGGTTGTCACCTCTGCCCCCCATATAATGCCCCATGCAGGATGTCACCTCTCCCCCCATATAATGCCCCATGCAGGAAGTCACCTCTCCCCCTCATATAATGCACCATGCAGGATGTCACCTCTCCCCCCCCATATAATGCCCCATGCAGGATGTCACCCCACCTATAATGCCCCATGTAGGATGTCACCTTTTCCGCCATATAATGCCCCATCCAGGATGTCACCTCTCCCCCCCATGGATGTCACCTCTTCCCCCCATATAATGCCCCATGCAGGATGTCACCTCTCCCCCCCATATAATGCCCCATGCAGGATGTCACCTCTTCCCCCCATATAATGCCCCATGCAGGATGTCACCTCTTCCCCCCATATAATGCCCCATGCAGGATGTCACCTCTTCCCTCCATATAATGCCCCATGCAGGATGTCACCTCTTCCCCCCATATAATGCTCCATGCAGGATGTCACCTCTGCCCCCATATAATGCCCCATGCAGGATGTCACCTCTCCCCCCATATAATGACCCATGCAGGATGTCACCTCCCCCCCCATATAATGCCCCATGCAGGATGTTAACCCCCCCTATAATGCCACATGCAGGATGTCACCACTCCCCCCATATAATTCCCCATGCAGGATGTCACCTCTTCCCCCAAAATGATGCCCCATGCAGGATGTCACCTCTTCCCCCCATATAATGCCCCATGCAGGATGTCACCTCTCCCCCCCATATAATGCCCCATGCAGGATGTCACCTTTTCCCTAACATATAATGCCCCATGCAGGATGTCTCCTCTCCCCCCCCATATAATGGCCCATGCAGGATGTCACCCCCCCATATAATGCCCCATGCAGGATGTCACCTCCACCCCATATAATGCCCCATGCAGGATGTCACTTCCCACCCCCCATATAATGCCCCATGCAGGATATCACCTCTCTCCCCCATATAATGCCCCATGCAGGATGTCACCTCTTCCCACTATGTAAAGCCCCATGCAGGATGTCACCTCTTCCCCCATATAATGCCCCATGTAGGATGTTACCCCCCCATATAATGCCCCAATGCAGGATGTCACACACCCATATAATGCCCCATGCAGGATGTCACATCTCCCCCCATATAATTCCCCATGTAGGATGTCACCTTTTCCCCCATATAATGCCCCATGCAGGATGTCACCTCTCCCCCCATATAATGCCCCATGCAGGATGTCACCTCTCCCCCCATATAATGCCCCATGCAGGATGTCACCTCTCCCCCCCATCTAATGCCCCATGCAGGATGTCACCTCTTCCCCCCATATAATGCCCCATGCAGGATGTCACCCCCCCATATAATGCCCCATGCAGGATGGCACCTCTTTCCCCCATATAATGGCCCATGCAGGATGTCACCTCTTCTCCCCATATAATGCCCCATGCAGGATGTCACCTCTTTCCCCCATATATTGCCCCATGCAGGATGTCACCTCTACCCCCATATAATGCCCCATGCAGGATGTCACTTCTCCCCCATATAATGCCCCATGCAGGATGTCACCCCCCCATATAATGCGCCATGTAGGATGTCATCCCCCCCATATAATGCGCCATGCAGGATGTCACCCCCCCATATAATGCCCCATGCAGGATGTCACCTCCCCATATAATGCCCCATGCAGGATGTCACCCCCCCATATAATGCCCCATGCAGGATGCCACCCCCCTTATAATGCCCCATGCAGGATGTCACCTCTCCCCCCCATATAATGCCCCACGCAGGATGTCACCCCCCATATAATGCCCCATGCAGGATGTCACCTCTCCCCCCATATAATGCCCCATGCAGGATGTCACCCCCCCATATAATGCCCCATGCAGGATGTCACCCCCCATATAATGCCTCATGCAGGATGTCACCTCCCCATATAATGCCCCATGCAGGATGTCACCCCCCCATATAATGCCCCATGCAGGATGTCACCTCTCCCCCCCATATAATGCCCCATGCAGGATGTCACCTCTTCCCCCATATAATGCCCCATGCAGGATGTCACCTCTCCCCCCCATATAATGCCCCATGCAGGATGTCACCTCCCCCCCCATATAATGCCCATGCAGGATGTCACCTCTTCCCTCATATAATGCCCCATGCAGGATGTCACCTCATCCCCCCATATAATACCCCATGCAGGATGTCACCTCCCCCCATATAATGCCCCATGCAGGATGACACCTTGTCCCCGCATTTAATGCCCAATGCAGGATGTCACCTCTCCCCACATATAATACCCCATGCAGGATGTCACCTCTCACCCACCATATAATGCCCCACGCAGTCTGTTACCCCCCCATATAATGCCCTATGCAGGATGTCACCTTTCCCCCCCATATAATGCCCCATGCCGGATGTCACCTCAACCCCCATATAATGCCCCATGCAGGATGTCACCTCCTCCCATATAATGCCCCATGCAGGATGTCACCTCTCCCCCCATATAATGCTCCATGCAGGATGTTACCTCTTCCCCCCATATAATGCCCTATGCAGGATGTCACCTCTTCCCCCCATATAATGCCCCATGCAGGATGTCACCTCTCCCATCCATGTAATGCCCCACTCAGGATGTCACCCCCCCATATAATGCCCCATGCAGGATGTCACCTCTCCCCCACATATAATGCCCCATGCAGGATGTCACCCCCCCATATAATACCCCATGCTGGATGTCACCCCCATATAATGCCAATGCAGGATGTCACCTCTTCCCCCCATATAATGCCCCATGCAGGATGTCACCCCCCAATATAATGCCCCATGCAGGATGTCAGCCCCCCATATAATGCCCCATGCAGGATATCAGCGCCCCATATAATGCCCCATGCAGGATGTAACCTCTTCCCCACATATAATGCCCCATGCAAGATGTCACCTCAACCCCCATATAATGCCCCATGCAGGATGTCACCTTTCCCCCCCATATAATGCCCCATGCCGGATGTCACCTCAACCCCCATATAATGCCCCATGCAGGATGTCACCTCCTCCCATATAATGCCCCATGCAGGATGTCACCTCTCCCCCCATATAATGCTCCATGCAGGATGTTACCTCTTCCCCCCATATAATGCCCTATGCAGGATGTCACCTCTTCCCCCCATATAATGCCCCATGCAGGATGTCACCTCTCCCATCCATGTAATGCCCCACTCAGGATGTCACCCCCCCATATAATGCCCCATGCAGGATGTCACCTCTCCCCCACATATAATGCCGCATGCAGGATGTCACCCCCCCATATAATACCCCATGCTGGATGTCACCCCCCCATATAATGCCCCTTGCAGGATGTCACCTCCACATATAATGCCCTATGCAGGATGTCACCCCCCCATATAATGCCCCATGCAGGATGTCACACCCCCATATAATGCCCCATGCACGATGTCACCTCTCCCCCATATAATGCCCCATGCAGGATGTCACCTCTTCCCCCCATATAATGCCCCATGCAGGATGTCACCCCCCAATATAATGCCCCATGCAGGATGTCAGACCCCCATATAATGCCCCATGCAGGATATCACCGCCCCATATAATGCCCCATGCAGGATGTCACCTCTTCCCCCCATATAATGCACCATGCAAGATGTCACCTCAACCCCCATATAATGCCCCATGCAGGATGTCACCTTTCCCCGCCATATAATGCCCCATGCAGGATGTCACCTCAACCCCCATATAATGCCCCATGCAGGATGTCATCTCCTCCCATATAATGCCCCATGCAGGATGTCACCTCTCCCCCCATATAATGCTCCATGCAGGATGTTACCTCTTCCCCCCATATAATGCCCTATGCAGGATGTCACCTCTTCCCCCCATATAATGCCCCATGCAGGATGTCACCTCTCCCATCCATATAATGCCCCACTCAGGATGTCACCCCCCCATATAATGCCCCATGCAGGATGTCACCTCTCCCCCACATATAATGCCCCATGCAGGATGTCACCCCCCCATATAATGCCCCATGCAGGATGTCACCCCCCCATATAATTCCCCTTGCAGGATGTCACCTCCCCATATAATGCCCCATGCAGGATGTCACCCCCCCATATAATGCCCCATGCAGGATGTCACACCCCCATATAATGCCCCATGCACGATGTCACCTCTCCCCCATATAATGCCCCATGCAGGATGTCACCTCTTCCCCCCATATAATGCCCCATGCAGGATGTCACCTCTCCCCCCCATATATTGCCCCATGCAGGATGTCACCTCCTCCCCATATAATGCCCCATGCAGGATGTCACCTCTTCCTCCATATAATGCCCATGCAGGATGTCACCTCTTCCCCCCATATAATGCCCCATGCAGGATGTCACCTCCCAACATATAATGCCCCATGCAGGATGTCACCACTTTCCCCCTTATAATGCCCCATGCAGGATGTCACCTCTCCGCCCATATAATGCCCCATGCAGGATGTCACATCTCACCCCCCATATAATGCCCCACGCAGGATGTCACCCCCCCATATAATGCCCTATGCAGGATGTCACCTTTTCCCCCCATATAAAGCCCCATGCAGGATGTCACCTCTCCCCCCCCATATAATGCCCCATGCAGGATGTCACTTCAACATATAATGCCCCATGCAGGATGTCATCTCTTCCCCCCATATAATGCCCCATGCAGGATGTCACTCCCATATAATGCCCCATGCAGGATGTCACCGCCACATATAATGCCCCATGCAGGAGGTCACCCCCCCATATAATGCCCCATGAAGGATTTCACCCCCCCTATATAATGCCAATGCAGGATGTCACCTCTTCCCCCCACATAATGCCCCATGCAGGATGTCACCCCCCAATATAATGCCCCATGCAGGATGTCACCCCCCCATATAATACCCCATGCAGGATATCACCCCCCCATATAATGCCCCATGCAGGATGTCACCTCTTCCCCCCCATATAATGCCCCATGCAGGATGTCACCTCTCCCCCCATATAATGCCCCATGCAGGATGTCACCTCCCCATATAATGCCCCATGCAGGATGTCACCTCTTCCCCCCATATAATGCCCCATGCAGGATGTCACCTCTTCCCCCCATATAATGCCCCATGCAGGATGTCACCTACCCCCATATAATGCCCCATGCAAGATGTCACTTTTTCCCCCCAATATAATGCCCCATGCAGGATGTCACCCCCCATATAATGCCCCATGCAGGATGTCACCTCTTCCCCCCATACAATGCCCCATGCAGGATGTCACCTCTTCCCCCATATAATGCCCCATGCAGGATGTCACCTCTTTCCACCATATAATGCCCCATGCAGGATGTCACCTCTTCCCCCATATAATGCCCCATGCAGGATGTCACCTCTCCCCCACATATAATGCCCCTTGCAGGATTACACCTCTTCCCCCCATATAATGCCCCATGCAGGATGTCACCTCTTCCCCCCATATAATGCCCCATGCAGGATGTCACCTCTTCCCCCCATATAATGCCCCATGCAGGATGTCACCTCTTCCCCCCATATAATGCCCCATGCAGGATGTCACCTCTCCCCCCCCATATAAATCCCCATGCTGGATGTCACCACTCCGCCCCCCACATAATGCCCCATGCAGGATGTCACCTCTCCCCCCCATATATTGCCCCATGCAGGATGTCACCTCTTCCCCCCATATAATGCCCCATGCAGGATGTCATCTCTCCCCCCCAGATAATGCCCCATGCAGGATGTCACCTCTCCCCCCCCATAAATTGCCCCATGCAGGATGTCACCTCTTCCCCCCATATAATGCCACATGTAGGATGTCACCTCTCCCCATATAATGCCCCATGCAGGATGTCACCTCTCCCCCCCCATATAATGGCCCATGCAGGATGTCACCCCCCCATATAATGCCCCATGCAGGATGTCACCTCCCCCCCATATAATGCCCAATGCAGGATGTCACTTCCCACCCCCCATAGAATGCCCCATGCAGGATATCACCTCTCTCCCCCATATAATGCCCCATCCAGGATGTCACCTCTTCCCCCTATATAAAGCCCCATGCAGGATGTCACCTCTTCCCCTATATAATGCCCCATGTAGGATGTCACCCCCCCATATAATGCCCCATGTAGGATGTCACGCCCCCATATAATGCCCCATGCAGGATGTCACCTCTCCCGCCATATAATTCCCCATGCAGGATGTCACCTCTTCCCCCATATAATGCCCCATGCAGGATGTCACCTCTCCCCCTATATAATGCCCCATGCAGGATGTCACCTCTCCCCCCATACAATGCCCCATGCAGGATGTCACCTCTCCCCCCCATCTAATGCCCCATGCAGGATGTCACCTCTTCCCCCCATATAATGCCCCATGCAGGATGTCACCCCCCCCCCATATAATGCCCCATGCAGGATGGCACCTCTTTCCCCCATATAATGGCCCATGCAGGATGTCACCTCTTCTCCCCATATAATGCCCCATGCAGGATGTCACCTCTTTCCCCCATATAATGCCCCATGCAGGATGTCACCTCTCCCCCCATATAATGCCCCATGCAGGATGTCACTTCTCCCCCCATATAATGCCCCATGCAGGATGTCACCCCCCCATATAATGCGCCATGTAGGATGTCATCCCCCCCATATAATGCGCCATGCAGGATGTCACCCCCCCATATAATGCCCCATGCAGGATGTCACCCCCCCATATAATGCCCCATGCAGGATGTCACCCCCCCATATAATGCCCCATGCAGGATGTCACCCCCCTTATAATGCCCCATGCAGGATGTCACCTCTCCCCCCCATATAATGCCCCACGCAGGATGTCACCCCCATATAATGCCCCATGCAGGATGTCACCTCTCCTCCCATATAATGCCCCATGCAGGATGTCACCCCCCCATATAATGCCCCATGCAGGATGTCACCCCCCATATAATGCCTCATGCAGGATGTCACCTCCCCATATAATGCCCCATGCAGGATGTCACCCCCCCATATAATGCCCCATGCAGGATGTCACCTCTCCACCCCATATAATGCCCCATGCAGGATGTCACCTCTTCCCCCCATATAATGCCCCATGCAGGATGTCACCTCTCCCCCCCATATAATGCCCCATGCAGGATGTCACCTCCCCCCCATATAATGCCCATGCAGGATGTCACCTCTTCCCTCATATAATGCCCCATGCAGGATGTCACCTCATCCCCCCATATAATGCCCCATGCAGGATGTCACCTCCCCCCATATAATGCCCCATGCAGGATGACACCTTGTCCCCGCATTTAATGCCCAATGCAGGATGTCACCTCTCCCCACATATAATGCCCCATGCAGGATGTCACCTCTCACCCACCATATAATGCCCCACGCAGTCTGTTAACCCCCCATATAATGCCCTATGCAGGATGTCACCTTTTCCCCCCATATAATGCCCCATGCAGGATGTCACCTCTCCCCTCCATATAATGCCCCACGCAGGATGTCACCCCCCCATATAATGCCCCATGCAGGATGTCACCTCTTCCCCCCATATAATGCCCCACGCAGGATGTCACCCCCCCATATAATGCCCTATGCAGGATGTCACCTTTTCCCCCCATATAAAGCCCCATGCAGGATGTCACCTCTCCCCCCCCATATAATGCCCCATGCAGGATGTCACTTCACCATATAATGCTCCATGCAGGATGTCATCTCTTCCCCCCATATAATGGCCCATGCAGGATGTCACTCCCATATAATGCCCCATGCAGGATGTCACCGCCACATATAATGCCCCATGCAGGAGGTCACCCCCCCATATAATGCCCCATGAAGGATTTCACCCCCCCTATATAATGCCAATGCAGGATGTCACCTCTTCCCCCCACATAATGCCCCATGCAGGATGTCACCCCCCAATATAATGCCCCATGCAGGATGTCACCCCCCCATATAATACCCCATGCAGGATATCACCCCCCCATATAATGCCCCATGCAGGATGTCACCTCTTCCCCCCCATATAATGCCCCATGCAGGATGTCACCTCTCCCCCCATATAATGCCCCATGCAGGATGTCACCTCCCCATATAATGCCCCATGCAGGATGTCACCTCTTCCCCCCATATAATGCCCCATGCAGGATGTCACCTCTTCCCCCCATATAATGCCCCATGCAGGATGTCACCTACCCCCATATAATGCCCCATGCAAGATGTCACTTTTTCCCCCCAATATAATGCCCCATGCAGGATGTCACCCCCCCATATAATGCCCCATGCAGGATGTCACCTCTTCCCCCCATACAATGCCCCATGCAGGATGTCACCTCTTCCCCCCATATAATGCCCCATGCAGGATGTCACCTCTTTCCACCATATAATGCCCCATGCAGGATGTCACCTCTTCCCCCATATAATGCCCCATGCAGGATGTCACCTCTCCCCCACATATAATGCCCCTTGCAGGATGTCACCTCTTCCCCCCATATAATGCCCCATGCAGGATGTCACCTCTGCCCCCCATATAATGCCCCATGCAGGATGTCACCTCTTCCCCCCATATAATGCCCCATGCAGGATGTCACCTCTTCCCCCCATATAATGCCCCATGCAGGATGTCACCTCTCCCCCCCATATAAATCCCCATGCTGGATGTCACCACTCCGCCCCCCACATAATGCCCCATGCAGGATGTCACCTCTCCCCCCCATATATTGCCCCATGCAGGATGTCACCTCTTCCCCCCATATAATGCCCCATGCAGGATGTCATCTCTCCCCCCCAGATAATGCCCCATGCAGGATGTCACCTCTCCCCCCCCATAAATTGCCCCATGCAGGATGTCACCTCTTCCCCCCATATAATGCCACATGTAGGATGTCACCTCTCCCCATATAATGCCCCATGCAGGATGTCACCTCTCCCCCCCCATATAATGGCCCATGCAGGATGTCACCCCCCCATATAATGCCCCATGCAGGATGTCACCTCCCCCCCATATAATGCCCCATGCAGGATGTCACTTCCCACCCCCCATAGAATGCCCCATGCAGGATATCACCTCTCTCCCCCATATAATGCCCCATCCAGGATGTCACCTCTTCCCCCTATATAAAGCCCCATGCAGGATGTCACCTCTTCCCCTATATAATGCCCCATGTAGGATGTCACCCCCCCATATAATGCCCCATGCAGGATGTCACACCCCCATATAATGCCCCATGCAGGATGTCACCTCTCCCGCCATATAATTCCCCATGCAGGATGTCACCTCTTCCCCCATATAATGCCCCATGCAGGATGTCACCTCTCCCCCTATATAATGCCCCATGCAGGATGTCACCTCTCCCCCCATACAATGCCCCATGCAGGATGTCACCTCTCCCCCCCCATCTAATGCCCCATGCAGGATGTCACCTCTTCCCCCCATATAATGCCCCATGCAGGATGTCACCTCCCCCCCCATATAATGCCCCATGCAGGATGGCACCTCTTTCCCCCATATAATGGCCCATGCAGGATGTCACCTCTTCTCCCCATATAATGCCCCATGCAGGATGTCACCTCTTTCCCCCATATAATGCCCCATGCAGGATGTCACCTCTCCCCCCATATAATGCCCCATGCAGGATGTCACTTCTCCCCCCATATAATGCCCCATGCAGGATGTCACCCCCCCATATAATGCGCCATGTAGGATGTCATCCCCTCCATATAATGCGCCATGCAGGATGTCACCCCCCCATATAATGCCCCATGCAGGATGTCACCCCCCCATATAATGCCCCATGCAGGATGTCACCCCCCCATATAATGCCCCATGCAGGATGTCACCCCCCTTATAATGCCCCATGCAGGATGTCACCTCTCCCCCCCATATAATGCCCCACGCAGGATGTCACCCCCATATAATGCCCCATGCAGGATGTCACCTCTCCCCCCATATAATGCCCCATGCAGGATGTCACCCCCCCATATAATGCCCCATGCAGGATGTCACCCCCCATATAATGCCTCATGCAGGATGTCACCTCCCCATATAATGCCCCATGCAGGATGTCACCCCCCCATATAATGCCCCATGCAGGATGTCACCTCCCCATATAATGCCCTATGCAGGATGTCACCCCCCCATATAATGCCCCATGCAGGATGTCACCTCTCCACCCCATATAATGCCCCATGCAGGATGTCACCTCTCCCCCACATATAATGCCCCTTGCAGGATGTCACCTCTTCCCCCCATATAATGCCCCATGCAGGATGTCACCTCTTCCCCCCATATAATGCCCCATGCAGGATGTCACCTCTTCCCCCCATATAATGCCCCATGCAGGATGTCACCACTTCCCCCCTTATAATGCCCCATGCAGGATGTCACCTCTCCCCCCATATAATGCCCCATGCAGGATGTCACCTCTCACCCCCCATATAATGCACCACGCAGGATGTCACCCCCCCATATAATGCCCTATGCAGGATGTAACCTTTTCCCCCCATATAAAGCCCCATGCAGGATGTCACCTCTCTCCCCCCATATAATGCCCCATGCAGGATGTCACTTCACCATATAATGCCCCATGCAGGATGTCATCTCTTCCCCCCATATAATGCCCCATGCAGGATGTCACCCCCATATAATGCCCCATGCAGGATGTCACCACCACATATAATGCCCCATGCAGGAGGTCACCCCCCCATATAATGCCCCATGAAGGATTTCACCCCCCCTATATAATGCCAATGCAGGATGTCACCTCTTCCCCCCACATAATGCCCCATGCAGGATGTCACCCCCCAATATAATGCCCCATGCAGGATGTCACCCCCCCATATAATACCCCATGCAGGATATCACCCCCCCATATAATGCCCCATGCAGGATGTCACCTCTCCCCCCCATATAATGCCCCATGCAGGATGTCACCTCTCCCCCCATATAATGCCCCATGCAGGATGTCACCTCCCCATATAATGCCCCATGCAGGATGTCACATCTTCCCCCCATATAATGCCCCATGCAGGATGTCACCTCTTCCCCCCATATAATGCCCCATGCAGGATGTCACCTACCCCCATATAATGCCCCATGCAAGATGTCACTTTTTCCCCCCATATAATGCCCCATGCAGGATGTCACCCCCCCCCATATAATGCCCCATGCAGGATGTCACCTCTTCCCCCCATACAATGCCCCATGCAGGATGTCACCTCTTCCCCCCATATAATGCACCATGCAGGATGTCACCTCTTTCCCCCATATAATACCCCATGCAGGATGTCACCTCTTCCCCCATATAATGCCCCATGCAGGATGTCACCTCTCCCCCACATATAATGCCCCTTGTAGGATGTCACCTCTTCCCCCCATATAATGCCCCATGCATGATGTCACCTCTTCCCCCCATATAATGCCCCATGCAGGATGTCACCTCTTCCCCCCATATAATGCCCCATGCAGGATGTCACCTCTTCCCCCCATATAATGCCCCATGCAGGATGTCACCTCTCCCCCCCCATATAAATCCCCATGCTGGATGTCACCACTCTGCCCCCCACATAATGCCCCATGCAGGATGTCACCTCTCCCCCCCATATATTGCCCTATGCAGGATGTCACCTCTTCCCCCCATATAATGCCCCATGCAGGATGTCATCTCTCCCCCCCAGATAATGCCCCATGCAGGATGTCACCTCTCCCCCCCCATAAATTGCCCCATGCAGGATGTCACCTCTTCCCCCCATATAATGCCACATGTAGGATGTCACCTCTCCCCATATAATGCCCCATGCAGGATGCCACCTCTCCCCCCATATAATGCCCCATGCAGTATGTCACCCCTCTATAATGCCCCATGCAGGATGTCACCTCTCCCCCCATATAATGCCCCAAGCAGGATGTCACCTCTCCCCCATATAATGCCCCATGCAGGATGTCACCTCTACCACCCCATATAATGCCCCATGCAGGATGTCACCCCCCCATATAATGCCCCATGCAGGATGTCACCCCTCATATAATGCCCCATGCAGGATGTCACCCCCCCATATAATGCCCCATGCAGGATGTCACCCCCCATATAATGCCCCATGCAGGATGTCACCCCCCCATATAATGCCCCATGCAGGTTGTCACCTCTCCACCCCATTTAATGCCCCATGCAGGATGTCACCTCCCCCCCATATAATGCCCCATGCAGGATGTCACCTCTCCCCCCCATATAATGCCCCATGCAGGATGCCACCTCCCCCCCCATATATTGCCCCTTGCAGGATGTCACCTCTTCCCCTCATATAATGCCCCATGCAGGATGTCATCTCTCCCCCCCAGATAATGCCCCATGCAGGATGTCACCTCTCCCCCCCATAAATTGCCCCATGCAGGATGTCACCTCTTCCCCCCATATAATGCCCATTGTAAGATGTCACCTCTCCCCCCATATAATGCCCCATGCAGGATGTCACCTCTCCCCCCATATAATGCCCCATGCAGTATGTCAGCCCCCTATAATGCCCCATGCAGGATGACACCTCTCCCCCCATATAATGCCCCATGCACGATGTCACCTCTCCCCCCCCATATAATGCCCCATGCAGGATGTCACCTCTTCCCCCCATATAATGCCCCATGCAGGATGTCACCTCTCCCCCCCTTATATTGCACCATGCAGGATGTCACCTCCCCCCCATATGATGCCCCATGCAGGATGTCACCTCTTCCCCCATATAATGCCACATGTAGGATGTCACCTCTCCCCATATAATTCCCCATGCAGGATGTCACCTCTCCCCCCATATAATGCCCCATGCAGTATGTCACCCCTCTATAATGCCCCATGCAGGATGTCACCTCTCCCCCCATATAATGCCCCAAGCAGGATGTCACCTCTCCCCCATATAATGCCCCATGCAGGATGTCACCTCTACCACCCCATATAATGCCCCATGCAGGATGTCACCTCTTCCCCCCATATAATGCCCCATGCAGGATGTCACCTCTCCCCCCCATATATTGCACCATGCAGGATGTCACCTCCCCCCCATATGATGCCCCATGCAGGATGTCACCTCTTCCCCCATATAATGCCCATGCAAGATGTCACCTCTTCCCCCCATATAATGCCCCATGCAGGATGTCACCTCCCACCATAAAATGCCCCATGGAGGATGTCACCATTTCCCCCCTTATAATGCCCCATGCAGGATGTCACCTCTCCCCCCATATAATGCCCCATGCAGGATGTCACCTCTCAGACCCCATATAATGCCCCACGCAGGATGTCACCGCCCCATATAATGCCCTATGCAGGATGTCACCTTTTCCTCCCATATAATGCCCCATGCAGGATGTAACCTTTTCCTCCCATATAATGCCCCATGCAGGATGTCACCTCTCCCCCCCCATATAATGCCCCATGCAGGATGTCACTTCCCCATATAATGCCCCATGCAGGATGTCATCTCTTCCCCCATATAATGCCCCATGCAGGATGTCACCCCCATATAATGCCCCATGCAGGATGTCACCGCCCCA
The DNA here is from genome assembly GCF_046119375.1 of Phyllobates terribilis. Lineage (NCBI taxonomy): Eukaryota > Metazoa > Chordata > Amphibia > Anura > Dendrobatidae > Phyllobates > Phyllobates terribilis. The sequence goes on along the minus strand of NW_027362762.1, from coordinate 29,188,241 downwards.
TATAATGCCCCATGCAGGATGTCACCCCCCCATATAATGCCCCATGAAGGATGTCACCCCCCCATATAATGCCAATGCAGGATGTCACCTCTTCCCCCCACATAATGCCCCATGCAGTATGTCACTCCCCAATATAATGCCCCATGCAGGATGTCACCCCCCCATATAATGCCCCATGCAGGATATCACCCCCCATATAATGCCCCATGCAGGATGTCACCTCTTCCCCCCATACAATGCCCCATGCAGGATGTCACCTCTTCCCCCCATATAATGCCCCATGCAGGATGTCACCTCTTTCCCCCATATAATGCCCCATGCAGGTTGTCACCTCTTCCCCCATATAATGCCCCATGCAGGATGTCACCTCTCCCCCACATATAATGCCCCTTGCAGGATGTCACCTCTTCCCCCCATATAATGCCCCATGCAGGATGTCACCTCTTCCCCCCATATAATGCCCCATGCAGGATGTCACTTCTTCCCCCCATAGAAAGCCCCATGCAGGATGTCACCTCTCCCCCCCATATAAATCCCCATGCTGGATGTCACCACTCCGCCCCCCACATAATGCCCCATGCAGGATGTCACCTCTCCCCCCCATATATTGCCCCATGCAGGATGTCACCTCTTCCCCCCATATAATGCCCCATGCAGGATGTCATCTCTCCCCCCCAGATAATGCCCCATGCAGGATGTCACCTCTCCCCCCCCATAAATTGCCCCATGCAGGATGTCACCTCTTCCCCCCATATAATGCCACATGTAGGATGTCACCTCTCCCCATATAATTCCCCATGCAGGATGTCACCTCTCCCCCCATATAATGCCCCATGCAGAATGTCACCCCTCTATAATGCCCCATGCAGGATGTCACCTCTCCCCCCATATAATGCCCCAAGCAGGATGTCACCTCTCCCCCATATAATGCCCCATGCAGGATGTCACCTCTACCACCTCATATAATGCCCCATGCAGGATGTCACCTCTTCCCCCCATATAATGCCCCATGCAGGATGTCACCTCTCCCCCCCATATATTGCACCATGCAGGATGTCACCTCCCGCCCATATGATGCCCCATGCAGGATGTCACCTCTTCCCCCATATAATGCCCATGCAAGATGTCACCTCTTCCCCCCATATAATGCCCCATGCAGGATGTCACCTCCCACCATAAAATGCCCCATGCAGGATGTCACCACTTCCCCCCTTATAATGCCCCATGCAGGATGTCACCTCTCCCCCCATATAATGCCCCATGCAGGATGTCACCTCTCACACCCCATATAATGCCCCACGCAGGATGTCACCGCCCCATATAATGCCCTATGCAGGATGTCACCTTTTCCTCCCATATAATGCCCCATGCAGGATGTAACCTTTTCCTCCCATATAATGCCCCATGCAGGATGTCACCTCTCCCCCCCCATATAATGCCCCATGCAGGATGTCACTTCCCCATATAATGCCCCATGCGGGATGTCATCTCTTCCCCCATGTAATGCCCCATGCAGGATGTCACCCCCATATAATGCCCCATGCAGGATGTCACCGCCCCATATAATGCCCCATGCAGGATGTCACCCCCCCATATAATGCCCCATGAAGGATGTCAACCCCCCCATATAATGCCAATGCAGGATGTCACCTCTTCCCCCCACATAATCCCCCATGCAGGATGTCACCCCCCAATACAATGCCCCATGCAGGATGTCAGCCCCCCATATAATACCCCATGCAGGATATCACCCCCCATATAATGCCCCATGCAGGATGTCACCTCTTCCCCCCAAATAATGCCCCATGCAGGATGTCACCTCTTCCCCCCATATAATGCCCCATGCAGGATGTCACCTACCCCCATATAATGCCCCATGCAAGATGTCACTTTTTCCCCCCATATAATGCCCCATGCAGGATGTCACCCCCCCATATAATGCCACATGCAGGATATCACCTCTTCCCCCCATACAATGCCCCATGCAGGATGTCACCTCTTCCCCCCATATAATGCCCCATGCAGGATGTCACCTCTTTCCCCCATATAATGCCCCATGCAGGATGTCACCTCTTCCCCCATATAATGTCCCATGCAGGATGTCACCTCTCCCCCACATATAATGCCCCTTGCAGGATGTCACCTCTTCCCCCCATATAATGCCCCATGCAGGATGTCACCTCTTCCCCCCATATAATGCCCCATGCAGGATGTCACCTCTTCCCCCCATATAATGCCCCATGCAGGATGTCACCTCTTCCCCCCATATAATGCCCCATGCAGGATGTCACCTCTCCCCCCCATATAAATCCCCATGCTGGATGTCACCACTCCGCCCCCCACATAATGCCCCATGCAGGATGTCACCTCTCCCCCCCATATATTGCCCCATGCAGGATGTCACCTCTTCCCCCCATATAATGCCCCATGCAGGATGTCATCTCTCCCCCCCAGATAATGCCCCATGCAGGATGTCACCTCTCCCCCCCCATAAATTGCCCCATGCAGGATGTCACCTCTTCCCCCCATATAATGCCACATGTAGGATGTCACCTCTCCCCATATAATTCCCCATGCAGGATGTCACCTCTCCCCCCATATAATGCCCCATGCAGGATGTCACCTCTACCACCCCATATAATGCCCCATGCAGGATGTCACCTCTTCCCCCCATATAATGCCCCATGCAGGATGTCACCTCTCCCCCCCATATATTGCACCATGCAGGATGTCACCTCCCCCCCATATGATGCCCCATGCAGGATGTCACCTCTTCCCCCATATAATGCCCATGCAAGATGTCACCTCTTCCCCCCATATAATGCCCCATGCAGGATGTCACCTGCCACCATAAAATGCCCCATGGAGGATGTCACCATTTCCCCCCTTATAATGCCCCATGCAGGATGTCACCTCTCCCCCCATATAATGCCCCATGCAGGATGTCACCTCTCACACCCCATATAATGCCCCACGCAGGATGTCACCGCCCCATATAATGCCCTATGCAGGATGTCACCTTTTCCTCCCATATAATGCCCCATGCAGGATGTAACCTTTTCCTCCCATATAATGCCCCATGCAGGATGTCACCTCTCCCCCCCCATATAATGCCCCATGCAGGATGTCACTTCCCCATATAATGCCCCATGCAGGATGTCATCTCTTCCCCCATATAATGCCCCATGCAGGATGTCACCCCCATATAATGCCCCATGCAGGATGTCACCGCCCCATATAATGCCCCATGCAGGATGTCACCTCCCCATATAATGCCCCATGAAGGATGTCACCCCCCCATATAATGCCAATGCAGGATGTCACCTCTTCCCCCCACATAATGCCCCATGCAGTATGTCACTCCCCAATATAATGCCCCATGCAGGATGTCACCCCCCCATATAATACCCCATGCAGGATATCACCCCCCATATAATGCCCCATGCAGGATGTCACCTCTTCCCCCCATACAATGCCCCATGCAGGATGTCACCTCTTCCCCCCATATAATGCCCCATGCAGGATGTCACCTCTTTCCCCCATATAATGCCCCATGCAGGTTGTCACCTCTTCCCCCATATAATGCCCCATGCAGGATGTCACCTCTCCCCCACATATAATGCCCCTTGCAGGATGTCACCTCTTCCCCCCATATAATGCCCCATGCAGGATGTCACCTCTTCCCCCCATATAATGCCCCATGCAGGATCTCACCTCTTCCCCCCATATAATGCCCCATGCAGGATGTCACTTCTTCCCCCCATATAAAGCCCCATGCAGGATGTCACCTCTCCCCCCCATATAAATCCCCATGCTGGATGTCACCACTCCGCCCCCCACATAATGCCCCATGCAGGATGTCACCTCTCCCCCCCATATATTGCCCCATGCAGGATGTCACCTCTTCCCCCCATATAATGCCCCATGCAGGATGTCATCTCTCCCCCCCAGATAATGCCCCATGCAGGATGTCACCTCTCCCCCCCCATAAATTGCCCCATGCAGGATGTCACCTCTTCCCCCCATATAATGCCACATGTAGGATGTCACCTCTCCTCATATAATTCCCCATGCAGGATGTCACCTCTCCCCCCATATAATGCCCCATGCAGTATGTCACCCCTCTATAATGCCCCATGCAGGATGTCACCTCTCCCCCCATATAATGCCCCAAGCAGGATGTCACCTCTCCCCCATATAATGCCCCATGCAGGATGTCACCTCTACCACCTCATATAATGCCCCATGCAGGATGTCACCTCTTCCCCCCATATAATGCCCCATGCAGGATGTCACCTCTCCCCCCCATATATTGCACCATGCAGGATGTCACCTCCCCCCCATATGATGCCCCATGCAGGATGTCACCTCTTCCCCCATATAATGCCCATGCAAGATGTCACCTCTTCCCCCCATATAATGCCCCATGCAGGATGTCACCTCCCACCATAAAATGCCCCATGCAGGATGTCACCACTTCCCCCCTTATAATGCCCCATGCAGGATGTCACCTCTCCCCCCATATAATGCCCCATGCAGGATGTCACCTCTCACACCCCATATAATGCCCCACGCAGGATGTCACCGCCCCATATAATGCCCTATGCAGGATGTCACCTTTTCCTCCCATATAATGCCCCATGCAGGATGTAACCTTTTCCTCCCATATAATGCCCCATGAAGGATGTCACCCCCCCATATAATGCCAATGCAGGATGTCACCTCTTCCCCCCACATAATGCCCCATGGAGTATGTCACTCCCCAATATAATGCCCCATGCAGGATGTCACCCCCCCATATAATACCCCATGCAGGATATCACCCCCCATATAATGCCCCATGCAGGATGTCACCTCTTCCCCCCATACAATGCCCCATGCAGGATGTCACCTCTTCCCCCCATATAATGCCCCATGCAGGATGTCACCTCTTTCCCCCATATAATGCCCCATGCAGGTTGTCACCTCTTCCCCCATATAATGCCCCATGCAGGATGTCACCTCTCCCCCACATATAATGCCCCTTGCAGGATGTCACCTCTTCCCCCCATATAATGCCCCATGCAGGATGTCACCTCTTCCCCCCATATAATGCCCCATGCAGGATCTCACCTCTTCCCCCCATATAATGCCCCATGCAGGATGTCACTTCTTCCCCCCATATAAAGCCCCATGCAGGATGTCACCTCTCCCCCCCATATAAATCCCCATGCTGGATGTCACCACTCCGCCCCCCACATAATGCCCCATGCAGGATGTCACCTCTCCCCCCCATATATTGCCCCATGCAGGATGTCACCTCTTCCCCCCATATAATGCCCCATGCAGGATGTCATCTCTCCCCCCCAGATAATGCCCCATGCAGGATGTCACCTCTCCCCCCCCATAAATTGCCCCATGCAGGATGTCACCTCTTCCCCCCATATAATGCCACATGTAGGATGTCACCTCTCCCCATATAATTCCCCATGCAGGATGTCACCTCTCCCCCCATATAATGCCCCATGCAGTATGTCACCCCTCTATAATGCCCCATGCAGGATGTCACCTCTCCCCCCCTATAATGCCCCAAGCAGGATGTCACCTCTCCCCCATATAATGCCCCATGCAGGATGTCACCTCTACCACCTCATATAATGCCCCATGCAGGATGTCACCTCTTCCCCCCATATAATGCCCCATGCAGGATGTCACCTCTCCCCCCCATATATTGCACCATGCAGGATGTCACCTCCCCCCCATATGATGCCCCATGCAGGATGTCACCTCTTCCCCCATATAATGCCCATGCAAGATGTCACCTCTTCCCCCCATATAATGCCCCATGCAGGATGTCACCTCCCACCATAAAATGCCCCATGCAGGATGTCACCACTTCCCCCCTTATAATGCCCCATGCAGGATGTCACCTCTCCCCCCATATAATGCCCCATGCAGGATGTCACCTCTCACACCCCATATAATGCCCCACGCAGGATGTCACCGCCCCATATAATGCCCTATGCAGGATGTCACCTTTTCCTCCCATATAATGCCCCATGCAGGATGTAACCTTTTCCTCCCATATAATGCCCCATGCAGGATGTCACCTCTCCCCCCCCATATAATGCCCCATGCAGGATGTCACTTCCCCATATAATGCCCCATGCAGGATGTCATCTCTTCCCCCATATAATGCCCCATGCAGGATGTCACCCCCATATAATGCCCCATGCAGGATGTCACCGCCCCATATAATGCCCCATGCAGGATGTCACCCCCCCATATAATGCCCCATTAAGGATGTCACCCCCCCATATAATGCCAATGCAGGATGTCACCTCTTCCCCCCACATAATGCCCCATGCAGTATGTCACCCCCCAATATAATGCCCCATGCAGGATGTCACCCCCCCATATAATACCCCATGCAGGATATCACCCCCCATATAATGCCCCATGCAGGATGTCACCTCTTCCCCCCATATAATGCCCCATGCAGGATGTCACCTCTTCCCCCCATATAATGCCCCATGCAGGATGTCACCTACCCCCATATAATGCCCCATGCAAGATGTCACTTTTTCCCCCCATATAATGCCACATGCAGGATGTCACCCCCCCATATAATGCCACATGCAGGATATCACCTCTTCCCCCCATACAAAGCCCCATGCAGGATGTCACCTCTTCCCCCCATATAATGCCCCATGCAGGATGTCACCTCTTTCCCCCATATAATGCCCCATGCAGGATGTCACCTCTTCCCCCATATAATGTCCCATGCAGGATGTCACCTCTCCCCCACATATAATGCCCCTTGCAGGATGTCACCTCTTCCCCCCATATAATGCCCCATGCAGGATGTCACCTCTTCCCCCCATATAATGCCCCATGCAGGATGTCACCTCTTCCCCCCATATAATGCCCCATGCAGGATGTCACCTCTTCCCCCCATATAATGCCCCATGCAGGATGTCACCTCTCCCCCCCATATAAATCCCCATGCTGGATGTCACCACTCCGCCCCCCACATAATGCCCCATGCAGGATGTCACCTCTCCCCCCCATATATTGCCCCATGCAGGATGTCACCTCTTCCCCCCATATAATGCCCCATGCAGGATGTCATCTCTCCCCCCCAGATAATGCCCCATGCAGGATGTCACCTCTACCCCCCCATAAATTGCCCCATGCAGGATGTCACCTCTTCCCCCCATATAATGCCACATGTAGGATGTCACCTCTCCCCATATAATTCCCCATGCAGGATGTCACCTCTCCCCCCATATAATGCCCCATGCAGTATGTCACCCCTCTATAATGCCCCATGCAGGATGTCACCTCTCCCCCCATATAATGCCCCAAGCAGGATGTCACCTCTCCCCCATATAATGCCCCATGCAGGATGTCACCTCTACCACCCCATATAATGCCCCATGCAGGATGTCACCCCCCCATATAATGCCCCATGCTGGATGTCACCCCTCATATAATGCCCCATGCAGGATGTCACCCCCCCATATAATGCCCCATGCAGGATGTCACCCCCCATATAATGCCCCATGCAGTATGTCACCCCCCCATATAATGCCCCATGCAGGTTGTCACCTCTCCACCCCATATAATGCCCCATGCAGGATGTCACCTCACCCCCATATAATGCCCCATGCAGGATGTCACCTCTCCCCCCCCATATAATGCCCCATGCTGGATGCCACCTCTCCCCCCCATATATTGCCCCATGCAGGATGTCACCTCTTCCCCTCATATAATGCCCCATGCAGGATGTCATCTCTCCCCCCCAGATAATGCCCCATGCAGGATGTCACCTCTCCCCCCCATAAATTGCCCCATGCAGGATGTCACCTCTTCCCCCCATATAATGCCCATTGTAAGATGTCACCTCTCCCCCCATATAATGCCCCATGCAGGATGTCACCTCTCCCCCCATATAATGCCCCATGCAGGATGTCACCTCTCCCCCCCATATATTGTACCATGCAGGATGTCACCTCCCCCCCATATGATGCCCCATGCAGGATGTCACCTCTTCCCCCCATACAATGCCCCATGCAGGATGTCACCTCTTCCCCCCATACAATGCCCCATGCAGGATGTCACCTCTTTCCCCCATATAATACCCCATGCAGGATGTCACCTCTCCCCCCATATAATGCCCCATGCAGGATGTCACCTCTCACCCCCCATATAATGCCCCACGCAGGATGTCACCCCCCCATATAATGCCCTATGCAGGATGTCACCTCTTCCCCCCATATAATGCCCCATGCATAATGTCACCTCTTTCCCCCATATAATGCCCCATGCAGGATGTCACCTCTTCCCCCATATAATGCCCCATGCAGGATGTCACCTCTCCCCCACATATAATGCCCCTTGCAGGATGTCACCTCTTCCCCCCATATAATGCCCCATGCAGGATGTCACCTCTTCCCCCCATATAATGCCCCATGCAGGATGTCACCTCTTCCCCCCATATAATGCCCCATGCAGGATTTCACCTCTTCCCCCCATATAATGCCCCATGCAGGATGTCACCTCTCCCCCCCCATATAAATCCCCATGCTGGATGTCACCACTCCGCCCCCCACATAATGCCCAATGCAGGATGTCACCTCTCCCCCCCATATATTGCCCCATGCAGGATGTCACATCTTCCCCCCATATAATGCCCCATGCAGGATGTCATCTCTCCCCCCCAGATAATGCCCCATGCAGGATGTCACCTCTCCCCCCCCCATAAATTGCCCCATGCAGGATGTCACCTCTTCCCCCCATATAATGCCCCATGCAGGATGTCATCTCTCCCCCCCAGATAATGCCCCATGCAGGATGTCACCTCTCCCCCCCCATAAATTGCCCCATGCAGGATGTCACCTCTCCCCCCATATAATGCCCCATGCAGTATGTCACCCCTCTATAATGCCCCATGCAGGATGTCACCTCTCCCCCCATATAATGCCCCAAGCAGGATGTCACCTCTCCCCCATATAATGCCCCATGCAGGATGTCACCTCTACCACCCCATATAATGCCCCATGCAGGATGTCACCCCCCCATATAATGCCCCATGCAGGATGTCACCCCTCATATAATGCCCCATGCAGGATGTCACCCCCCCATATAATGCCCCATGCAGGATGTCACCCCCCATATAATGCCCCATGCAGGATGTCACCCCCCCATATAATGCCCCATGCAGGTTGTCACCTCTCCACCCCATATAATGCCCCATGCAGGATGTCATCTCTCCCCCCCCAGATAATGCCCCATGCAGGACGTCACCTCTCCCCCCATAAATTGCCCCATGCAGGATGTCACCTCTTCCCCCATATAATGCCCAATGTAGGATGTCACCTCTCCCCCCATATAATGCCCCATGCAATATGTCACCTCTCCCCCCATATAATGCCCCATGCAGTATGTCAGCCCCCTATAATGCCCCATGCAGGATGTCACCTCTCCCCCCATATAATGCCCCATGCACGATGTCACCTCTCCCCCCCATATAATGCCCCATGCAGGATGTCACCTCTTCCCCCCATATAATGCCCCATGCAGGATGTCACCTCCCACCATATAATGCCCCATGCAGGATGTCACCACTTCCCCCCTTATAATTCCCCATGCAGGATGTCACCTCTCCCCCCATATAATGCCCCATGCAGGATGTCACCTCTCACCCCCCATATAATGCCCAACGCAGGATGTCACCGCCCCATATAATGCCCTATGCAGGATGTCACCTTTTCCTTCCATATAATGCCCCATTCAGGATGTCACCTTTTCCCCCCATATAATGCCCCATGCAGGATGTCACCTCTCCATCCCCATATAATGCCCCATGCAGGATGTCACTTCCCCATATAATGCCCCATGCAGGATGTCATCTCTTCCCCCATATAATGCCCCATGCAGGATGTCACCCCCATATAATGCCCCATGCAGGAAGTCACCGCCCCATATAATGCCCCATGCAGGATGTCACCCCCCCTATAATGCCCCATGAAGGATGTCACCCCCCCAAATAATGCCAATGCAGGATGTCACCTCTTCCCCCCACATAATGCCCCATGCAGTTTGTCACCCCCCAATATAATGCCCCATGCAGTATGTCACCCCCCCATATAATACCCCATGCAGGATATCACCCCCAATATAATGCCCCAAGGAGGATGTCACCTCTTCCCCCCATATAATGCCCCATGCAGGATGTCACCTCTCCCCCCATATAGTGCCCCATGCAGGATGTCACCTCCCCATATAATGCCCCATGCAGGATGTCACCTCTTCCCCCCATATAATGCCCCATGTAGGATGTCACCTACCCCCATATAATGCCCCATGCAAGATGTCAACTCTTCCCCCCATATAATGCCCCATGCAGGATGTCACCCCCCCCATATAATGCCCCATGCAGGATGTCACCTCTTCCCCCCATACAATGCCCCATGCAGGATGTCACCTCTTCCCCCCATATAATGCCCCATGCAGGATGTCACCTCTTTCCCCCATATAATACCCCATGCAGGATGTCACCTCTCCCCCCATATAATGCCCCATGCAGGATGTCACCTCTCACCCCCCATATAATGCCCCACGCAGGATGTCACCCCCCCCATATAATGCCCTATGCAGGATGTCACCTTTTCCCCCCATATAAAGCCCCATGCAGGATGTCACCTCTCCCCCCCATATAATGTCCCATGCAGGATGTCACTTCCCCATATAATGCCCCATGCAGGATGTCATCTCTTCCCCCCATATAATGCCCCATGCAGGATGTCACCCCCATATAATGCCCCATGCAGGATGTCACCGCCACATATAATGCCCCATGCAGGAGTTCACCCCCCCATATAATGCCCCATGAAGGATTTCACCCCCCCTATATAATGCCAATGCAGGATGTCACCTCTTCCCCCCACATAATGCCCCATGCAGGATATCACCCCCCAATATAATGCCCCATGGAGGATGTCACCCCCCCATATAATACCCCATTCAGGATGTCACCTCTTCCCCCCATATAATGCCCCTTGCAGGATGTCACCTCTCATCCCATATAATGCCACATGCAGGATGTCACCTCCCCATATAATGCCCCATGCAGGATGTCACCTCTTCCCCCCATATAATGCCCCATGCAGGATGTCACCTCTTCCCCCCATATAATGCCCCATGCAGGATGTCACCTACCCCCATATAATGCCCCATGCAAGATGTCACTTCTTCCCCCATATAATGCCCCATGCAGGATGTCACCCCCCCATATAATGCCCCATGCAGGATGTCACCTCTTCCCCCCATACAATGCCCCATGCAGGATGTCACCTCTTCCCCCCATATAATGCCCCATGCAGGATGTCACCTCTTTCCCCCATATAATGCCCCATGCAGGATGTCACCTCTTCCCCCATATAATGCCCCATGCAGGATGTCACCTCTCCCCCACATATAATGCCCCTTGCAGGATGTCACCTCTTCCCCCCCATATAATGCCCCATGCAGGATGTCACCTCTTCCCCCCATATAATGCCCCATGCAGGATTTCACCTCTTCCCCCCATATAATGCCCCATGCAGGATGTCACCTCTTCCCCCCATATAATGCCCCATGCAGGATGTCACCTCTCCCCCCCCATATAAATCCCCATGCTGGATGTCACCACTCCGCCCCCCACATAATGCCCCATGCAGGATGTCACCTCTCCCCCCCATATATTGCCCCATGCAGGATGTCACCTCTTCCCCCCATATAATGCCCCATGCAGGATGTCATCTCTCCCCCCCAGATAATGCCCCATGCAGGATGTCACCTCTCCCCCCGCATAAATTGCCCCATGCAGGATGTCACCTCTTCCCCCCATATAATGCCCCATGTAGGATGTCACCTCTCCCCCATATAATGCCCCATGCAGGATGTCACCTCTCCCCCCATATAATGCCCCATGCAGTATGTCACCCCCCTATAATGCCCCATGCAGGATGTCACCTCTCCCCCCATATAATGCCCCAAGCAGGATGTCACCTCTCCCCCATATAATGCCCCATGCAGGATGTCACCTCTACCACCCCATATAATGCCCCATGCAGGATGTCACCCCCCCCATATAATGCCCCATGCAGGATGTCACCCCTCATATAATGCCCCATGCAGGATGTCACCCCCCATATAATGCCCCATGCAGGATGTCACCCCCCATATAATGCCCCATGCAGGATGTCACCGCCCCATATAATGCCCCATGCAGGTTGTCACCTCTCCACCCCATATAATGCCCCATGCAGGATGTCACCTCCCCCCCATATAATGCCCCATGCAGGATGTCACCTCTCCCCCCCATATAATGCCCCATGCAGGATGCCACCTCTCCCCCCCATATATTGCCCCATGCAGGATGTCACCTCTTCCCCTCATATAATGCCCCATGCAGGATGTCATCTCTCCCCCCCAGATAATGCCCCATGCAGGATGTCACCTCTCCCCCCATAAATTGCCCCATGCAGGATGTCACCTCTTCCCCCCATATAATGCCCCATGTAGGATGTCACCTCTCCCCCCATATAATGCCCCATGCAGGATGTCACCTCTCCCCCCATATAATGCCCCATGCACGATGTCACCTCTCCCCCCCATATAATGCCCCATGCAGGATGTCACCTCTTCCCCCCATATAATGCCCCATGCAGGATGTCACTTCTCCCCCCCATATATTGCACCATGCAGGATGTCACCTCCCCCCCATATAATGCCCCATACAGGATGTCACCTCCCCCCCCTTATAATGCCCCATGCAGGATGTCACCTCTCCCCCCCATATAATGCCCCATGCAGGATGCCACCTCTCCCCCCCATATATTGCCCCATGCAGGATGTCACCTCTTCCCCTCATATAATGCCCCATGCAGGATGTCATCTCTCCCCCCCAGATAATTCCCCATGCAGGATGTCACCTCTCCCCCCCATAAATTGCCCCATGCAGGAAGTCACCTCTTTCCCCCATATAATGCCCCATGTAGGATATCACCTCTCCCCCCATATAATGCCCCATGCAGGATGTCACCTCTCCCCCCATATAATGCCCCATGCAGTATGTCACCCCCCTATAATGCCCCATGCAGGATGTCACCTCTCCCCCCATATAATGCCCCCTGCACGATGTCACCTCTCCCCCCATATAATGCCCCATGCAGGATGTCACCTCTTCCCCCCATAGAATGCCCCATGCAGGATGTCACCTCTCCCCCCCATATATTGCACCATGCAGGATGTCACCTCCCCCCCATATAATGCCCCATGCAGGATGTCACCTCTTCCCCCATATAATGCCCATGCACGATGTCACCTCTCCCCCCCATATAATGCCCCATGCAGGATGTCACCTTTTCCCCCCATATAATGCCCCATGCAGCATGTCACCTCTCCCCCCCCATATAATGCCCCATGCAGGATGTCACTTCCCCATATAATGCCCCATGCAGGATGTCATCTCTTCCCCCCATATAATTCCCCATGCAGGATGTCACCCCCATATAATGCACCATGCAGGATGTCACCGCCCCATATAATGCCCCATGCAGGATGTCACCCCCCCATATAATGCCCCATGAAGGATGTCACCCCCCATATAATACCCCATGCAGGATATCACCCCCCATATAATGCCCCATGCAGGATGTCACCTCTTCCCCCCATATAATGCCCCATGCAGGATGTCACCTCTCCCCCCATATAATGCCCCATGCAGTATGTCACCCCCCAATATAATGCCCCATGCAGGATGTCACCCCCCATATAATACCCCATGCAGGATATCACCCCCCCATATAATGCCCCATGCAGGATGTCACCTCTTCCCCCCATATAATGCCCCATGCAGGATGTCACCTCTTCCCCCATATAATGCCCCATGCAGGATGTCACCTCCGCATATAATGCCCCATGCAGGATGTCACCTCTTCCCCCCATATAATGCCCCATGCAGGATGTCACCTCTTCCCCCCATATAATGCCCCATGTAGGATGTAACCTACCCCCATATAATGCCCCATGCAAGATGTCACCTCTTCCCCCCATATAATGCCCCATGCAGGATGTCACCCCCCCCATATAATGCCCCATGTAGGATGTCACCTTTTCCCCCCATACAATGCCCCATGCAGGATGTCACCTCTTCCCCCCCATATAATGCCCCATGCAGGATGTCACCTCTTTCCCCCATATAATGCCCCATGCAGGATGTCACCTCTTCCCCCATATAATGCCCCATCCAGGATGTCACCTCTCCCCCCCATATAATGCCCCATGCAGGATGTCACCTCTTCCCCCCATATAATGCCCCATGCAGGATGTCACCTCTTTCCCCCATATAATGCCCAATGCAGGATGTCACCTCTTCTCCCCATATAATGCCCCACGCAGGATGTCACCTCTTCACCCCATATAATGCCCCATGCAGGATGTCACCTCTCCCCCCCCATATAAATCCCCATGCTGGATGTCACCACTCCGCCCTCCACATAATGCCCCATTCAGGATGTCACCTCTCCCCCCCATATATTGCCCCATGCAGGATGTCACCTCTTCCCCCCATATAATGCCCCATGCAGGATGTCATCTCTCCCCCCCAGATAATGCCCCATGCAGGATGTCACCTCTCCCCCCCATAAATTGCCCCATGCAGGATGTCACCTCTTCCCCCCATATAATGCCCCATGTAGGATGTCACCTCTCCCCCCATATAATGCCCCATGCAGGATGTCACCTCTCCCCCCATATAATGCCCCATGCAGTATGTCACCCCCCTATAATGCCCCATGCAGGATGTCACCTCTCCCCCATATAATGCCCCATGCAGGATGTCACCTCTCCCCCCATATAATGCCCCATGCAGGATGTCACCTCTACCACCCCATATAATGCCCCATGCAGGATGTCACCCCCCCATATAATGCCCCATGCAGTATGTCACCCCTCATATAATGCCCCATGCAGGATGTCACCCCCCCATATAATGCCCCATGCAGGATGTCACCCCCCCATATAATGCCCCATGCAGGATGTCACCCCCCCATATAATGCCCCATGCAGGTTGTCACCTCTCCCCCCATATAATTCCCCATGCAGGATGTGACCTCCCCCCCATATAATGCCCCATGCAGGATGTCACCTCTCCCCCCCATATATTGCCCCATGCAGGATGTCACCTCTTCCCCCCATATAATGCCCCATGCAGGATGTCATCTCTCCCCCCCAGATAATGCCCCATGCAGGATGTCACCTCTCCCCCCCATAAATTGCCCCATGCAGGATGTCACCTCTTCCCCCCATATAATGCCCCATGTAGGATGTCACCTCTCCCCCCATATAATGCCCCATGCAGGATGTCACCTCTCCCCCCATATAATGCCCCATGCAGTATGTCACCCCCCTATAATGACCAATGCAGGATGTCACCTCTCCCCCCATATAATGCCCCATGCAGGTTGTCACCTCTCCCCCATATAATGCCCCATGCAGGATGTGACCTCTACCACCCCATATAATGCCCCATGCAGGATGTCACCCCCCCATATAATGCCCCATGCAGGTTGTCACCTCTCCCCCCCATATAATGCCCCATGCAGGATGTCACCTCTCCCCCCATATAATGCCCCATGCAGGATGTCACCTCTCCCCCCCATATTATGCCCCATGCAGGATGTCACCTCTCCCCCCCATATATTGCCCCATGCAGGATGTCACCTCTTCCCCCCATATAATGCCCCATGCAGGATGTCATCTCTCCCCCCCAGATAATGCCCCATGCAGGATGTCACCTCTCCCCCCCATAAATTGCCCCATGCAGGATGTCACCTCTTCCCCCCATATAATGCCCCATGTAGGATGTCACCTCTCCCTCCATATAATGCCCCATGCAGGATGTCACCTCTCCCCCCCATATAATGCCCCATGCAGGATGTCACCTCTTCCCCCCATATAATGCCCCATGCAGGATGTCACCTCTCCCACCCATATATTGCACCATGCAGGATGTCACCCCCCCCCATATAATGCCCCATGCAGGATGTCACCTCTTCCCCCATATAATGCCCATGCAGGATGTCACCTCTTCCCCCCATATAATGCCCCATGCAGGATGTCACCTCCCACCATATAATGCCCCATGCAGGATGTCACCACTTCCCCCCTTATAATGCCCCATGCAGGATGTCACCTCTCCCCCCATATAATGCCCCATGCAGGATGTCACCTCTCACCCCCCATATAATGCCCCACGCAGGATGTCACCCCCCCATATAATGCCCTATGCAGGATGTCACCTTTTCCCCCCATATAATGCCCCATGCAGGATGTCACCTCTCCCCCCCCATATAATGCCCCATGCAGGATGTCACTTCCCCGTATAATGCCCCATGCAGGATGTCATCTCTTCCCCCCATATAATGTCCCATGCAGGATGTCACCCCCATATAATGCCCCATGCAGGATGTCACCGCCCCATATAATGCCCCATGCAGGATGTCACCCCCCCATATAATGCCCCATGAAGGATGTCATCCCCCCATATAATGTCAATGCAGGATGTCACCTCTTCCCCCCACATAATGCCCCATGCAGGATGTTACCCCCCAATATAATGCCCCATGCTGGATGTCACCCCCCCATATAATACCCCATGCAGGATATCACCCCATCCATATAATGCCCCATGCAGGATGTCACCTCTTCCCCCCATATAATGCCCTATGCAGCATGTCACCTCTCCCCCCATATAATGCCCCATGCAGGATGTCACCTCCCCATATAATGCCCCATGCAGGATGTCACCTCTTCCCCCCATATAATGCCCCATGCAGGATGTCACCTCTTCCCCCCATATAATGCCCCATGCAGGATGTCACCTACCCCCATATAATGCCCCATGCAAGATGTCACCTCTTCCCCCCATATAATGCCCCATGCAGGATGTCACCCCCCCCCATATAATGCCCCATGCAGGATGTCACCTCTTCCCCCCATACAATGCCCCATGCAGGATGACACCTCTTCCCCCCATATAATGCCCCATGCAGGATGTCACCTCTTTCCCCCATATAATGCCCCATGTAGGATGTCACCTCTTCCCCCATATAATGCCCCATGCAGGATGTCACCTCTCCCCCCATATAATGCCCCAGGCAGGATGTCACCTCTTCCCCCCATATAATGCCCCATGCAGGATGTCACCTCTTCCCCCCATACAATGCCCCATGCAGGATGTCACCTCTTCCCCCCATATAATGCCCCATGCAGGATGTCACCTCTTCCCCCCATATAATGCCCCATGCAGGATGTCACCTCTCCCCCCCATATAAATCCCCATGCTGGATGTCACCACTCCGCCCCCCACATAATGCCCCATGCAGGATGTCACCTCTCCCCCCCATATATTGCCCCATGCAGGATGTCACCTCTTCCCCCCATATAATGCCTCATGCAGAATGTTATCTCTCCCCCCCAGATAATGCCCCATGCAGGATGTCACCTCTTTCCCCCCCATAAATTGCCCCATGCAGGATGTCACCTTTTCCCCTCATATAATGCTCCATGTAGGATGTCACCTCTCCCCCCATATAATGCCCATGCAGGATGTCACCTCTCCCCCCATATAATGCCCCATGCAGTATGTCACCCCCCATAATGCCCCATGCAGGATGTCACCTCTCCCCCCATGTAATGCCCCATGCAGGATGTCACCTCTCCCCCATATAATGCCCCATGCAGGATGTCACCTCTACCACCCCATATAATGCCCCAAGCAGGATGTCACCCCCCCCATATAATGCCCCTTGCAGGATGTCACCCCTCATATAATGCCCCATGCAGGATGTCACCCCCCCATATAATGCCCCATGCAGGATGTCACCCCCCATATAATGCCCCATGCAGGATGTCACCCCCCCATATAATGCCCCATGCAGGTTGTCACCTCTCCCCCCCATATAATGGCCCATGCAGGATGTCACCTCTCCCCCCATAAAATGCCCCATGCAGGATGTCACCTCCCCCCCCATATAATGCCCCATGCACGATGTCACCACTCCCCCCCATATATTGCCCCATGCAGGATGTCACCTCTTCCCCCCATATAATGCCCCATGCAGGATGTCATCTCTCCAGCCCAGACAATGCCCCATGCAGGATGTCACCTCTTCCACCCATAAATTGCCCCATGCAGGATGTCACCTCTTCCCCCCATATAATGCCCCATGTAGGATGTCACCTCTCCCCCATATAATGCCCAATGCAGGGTGTCACCTCTCCCCCCATATAATGCCCCATGCAGTATGTCACCCCGATAATGCCCCATGCAGGATGTCACGTCTCCCCCCATATAATGCCCCATGTAGGATGTCACCTCTCCCCCCATATAATGCCCCATGCAGGATGTCACCTCTACCACCCCATATAATGCCCCATGCAGGATGTCACCCCCCCATATAATGCCCCATGCAGGATGTCAACCCTCATATAATGCCCCATGCAGGATGTCACCCCCCCATATAATG
The DNA here is from genome assembly GCF_046119375.1 of Phyllobates terribilis. Taxonomy (NCBI): domain Eukaryota; kingdom Metazoa; phylum Chordata; class Amphibia; order Anura; family Dendrobatidae; genus Phyllobates; species Phyllobates terribilis. The sequence goes on along the minus strand of NW_027362762.1, from coordinate 29,169,684 downwards.
CCCCATGCAGGTTGTCACCTCTGCCCCCCATATAATGCCCCATGCAGGATGTCACCTCTTCCCCCATATAATGCCCCATGTAGGATGTCACCTCTCTCCCCATATAATGCCCCATGCAGGGTGTCACCTCTCCCCCCATATAATGCCCCATGCAGTATGTCACCCCCCTATAATGCCCCATGCAGAATGTCACCTCTCCCCCCATATAATGCCCCATGTAGGATGTCACCTCTCCCCCCATATAATGCCCCATGCAGGATGTCACCTCTACCACCCCATATAATGCCCCATGCAGGATGTCACCACCCCATATAATGCCCCATGCAGGATGTCACCCCTCATATAATGCCCCATGCAGGATGTCACCCCCCATATAATGCCCCATGCAGGTTGTCACCTCTGCCCCCCATATAATGCCCCATGCAGGATGTCACCTCTTCCCCCCATATAATGCCCCATGCAGGATGTCACCTCTCCCCCCATATATTGCACCATGCAGGATGTCACCTCCCCCCCATATAATGCCCCATGCAGGATGTCACCTCTTCCCCCATATAATGCCCATGCAGGATGTCACCTCTTCCCCCCATATAATGCCCCATGCAGGATGTCACCTCCCACCATATAATGCCCCATGCAGGATGTCACCACTTCCCCCCTTATAATGCCCCATGCAGGATGTCACCTCTCACCCCCCATATAATGCCCCATGCAGGATGTCACCTCTCACCCCCCATATAATGCCCCACGCAGGATGTCACCTCTTCCCCCCATATAATGCCCCATGCAGGATGTCACCTCTCCCCCCCATATAATGCCCCATGCAGGATGTCACCTCCCCATATAATGCCCTATGCAGGATGTCACCTCTCCCCCCATATAATGCCCCATGCAGGATGTCACCTCTCACCCCCCATATAATGCCCCACGCAGGATGTCACCCCCCCATATAATGCCCTATGCAGGATGTCACCTTTTCCCCCATATAATGCCCCATGCAGGATGTCACCTCTCCCCCCCCATATAATGCCCCATGCAGGATGTCACTTCCCCATATAATGCCCCATGCAGGATGTCATCTCTTCCCCCCATATAATGCCCCATGCAGGATGTCACCCCCATATAATGCCCCATGCAGGATGTCACCGCCTCATATAATGCCCCATGCAGGATGTCAACCCCCCATATAATGCCCCATGAAGGATGTCACCCCCCCCCATATAATGCCAATGCAGGATGTCAACTCTTCCCCCCACATAATGCCCCATGCAGGATGTCACCCCCATATAATGCCCCATGCAGGATGTCACCCCTCAATATAATGCCCCATGCAGGATGTCACCCCCCCATATAATACCCCATACAGGATATCACCCCCCCATATAATGCCCCATGTAGGATGTCACCTCTTCCCCCCATATAATGCCCTATGCAGCATGTCACCTCTCCCCCAATATAATGCCCCATGCAGGATGTCACCTCCCCATATAATGCCCCATGCAGGATCTCACCTCTTCCCCCCATATAATGCCCCATGCAGGATGTCACCTCTTCCCCCCATATAATCCCCCATGCAGGATGTCACCTACCCCCATATAATGCCCCATGCAAGATGTCACCTCTTCCCCCCATATAATGCACCATGCAGGATGTCACCCCCCCCATATAATACCCCATGCAGGATGTCACCTCTTCCCCCCATACAATGCCCCATGCAGGATGTCACCTCTTCCCCCCATATAATGCCCCATGCAGGATGTCACCTCTTTCCCCCATATAATGCCCCATGCAGGATGTCACCTCTTCCCCCCATATAATGCCCCATGCAGGATGTCACCTCTCCCCCCATATAATGCCCCATGCAGGATGTCACCTCTTCCCCCCATATAATGCCCCATGCAGGATGTCACCTCTTCCCCCCATATAATGCCCCATGTAGGATGTCACCTCTTTCCCCCATATAATGCCCCATGTAGGATGTCACCTCTTCCCCCATATAATGCCCCATGCAGGATGTCACCTCTCCCCCCATATAATGCCCCATGCAGGATGTCACCTCTTCCCCCATATATTGCCCCATGCAGGATGTCACCTCTCCCCCCCATATAATGCCCCATGCAGGATGTCACCTCTTCCCCCCATATAATGCCCCATGAAGGATGTCACCTCTTCCCCCCATACAATGCCCCATGCAGGATGTCACCTCTTCCCCCCATATAATGCCCCATGCAGAATGTCACCTCTTCCCCCCATATAATGCCCCATTCAGGATGTCACCTCTCCCCCTCCCATATAAATCCCCATGCTGGAGGTCACCACTCCGCCCCCCACATAATGCCCCAAGCAGGATGTCACCTCTCCCCCCCATATATTGCCCCATGCAGGATGTCACCTCTTCTCCCCATATAATGCCCCATGCAGGATGTCATCTCTCCCCCCCAGATAATGCCCCATGCAGGATGTCACCTCTCCCCCCCATAAATTGCCCCATGCAGGATGTCACCTTTTCCCCCCATATAATGCCCCATGTAGGACGTCACCTCTCCCCCCATATAATGCCCCATACAGGATGTCACCTCTCCCCCCATATAATGCCCCATGCAGTATGTCACCCCCCTATAATGCCCCATGCAGGATGTCACCTCTCCCCCCATATAATGCCCCATGCAAGATGTCACCTCTCCCCCATATAATGCCCCATGCAGGATGTCACGTCTACCATCCCATATAATGCCCCATGCAGGATGTCACCCCCCCATATAATGCCCCTTGCAGGATGTCACCCCTCATATAATACCCCATGCAGGATGTCACTCCCCCATATAATGCCCCATGCAGGATGTCACCCCCCATATAATGCCCCATGCAGGATGTCACCCCCCCATATAATGCCCCATGCAGGTTGTCACCTCTCCCCCCCATATAATGCCCCATGCAGGATGTCACCTCTCCCCCCATAAAATGCCCCATGCAGGATGTCACCTCCCCCCCATATAATGCCCCATGCAGGATGTCACCTCTCCCCCCCATATATTGCCCAATGCAGGATGTCACCTCTTCCCCCCATATAATGCCCCATGCAGGATGTCATCTCTCCCCCCCAGATAATTCCCATGCAGGATGTCACCTCTTCCCCCCATAAATTGCCCCATGCAGGATGTCACCTCTTCCCCCCATATAATGCCCCATGTAGGATGTCACCTCTCCCCCATATAATTCCCCATGCAGGGTGTCACCTCTCCCCCCATATAATGCCCCATGCAGTATGTCACCCCTATAATGCCCCATGCAGGATGTCACGTCTCCCCCCATATAATGCTCCTTGTAGGATATCACCTCTCCCCCCATATAATGCCCCATGCAGGATGTCACCTCTTCCCCCCATATAATGCCCCATGCAGGATGTCACCTCTTTCCCCCATATAATGCCCCATGTAGGATGTCACCTCTTCCCCCATATAATGCCCCATGCAGGATGTCACCTCTCCCCCCATATAATGCCCCAGGCAGGATGTCACCTCTTCCCCCCATATAATGCCCCATGCAGGATGTCACCTCTTCCCCCCATACAATGCCCCATGCAGGATGTCACCTCTTCCCCCCATAGAATGCCCCATGCAGGATGTCACCTCTTCCCCCCATATAATGCCCCATGCAGGATGTCACCTCTCCCCCCCATATAAATCCCCATGCTGGATGTCACCACTCCGCCCCCCACATAATGCCCCAAGCAGGATGTCACCTCTCCCCCCCATATATTGCCCCATGCAGGATGTCACCTCTTCCCCCCATATAATGCCTCATGCAGGATGTTATCTCTCCCCCCCAGATAATGCCCCATGCAGGATGTCACCTCTCCCCCCCATAAATTGCCCCATGCAGGATGTCACCTTTTCCCCCCATATAATGCTCCATGTAGGATGTCACCTCTCCCCCCATATAATGCCCATGCAGGATGTCACCTCTCCCCCCATATAATGCCCCATGCAGTATGTCACCCCCCATAATGCCCCATGCAGGATGTCACCTCTCCCCCCATGTAATGCCCCATGCAGGATGTCACCTCTCCCCCATATAATGCCCCATGCAGGATGTCACCTCTACCACCCCATATAATGCCCCAAGCAGGATGTCACCCCCCCATATAATGCCCCTTGCAGGATGTCACCCCTCATATAATGCCCCATGCAGGATGTCACCCCCCCATATAATGCCCCATGCAGGATGTCACCCCCCATATAATGCCCCATGCAGGATGTCACCCCCCCATATAATGCCCCATGCAGGTTGTCACCTCTCCCCCCCATATAATGGCCCATGCAGGATGTCACCTCTCCCCCCATAAAATGCCCCATGCAGGATGTCACCTCCCCCCCCATATAATGCCCCATGCACGATGTCACCACTCCCCCCCATATATTGCCCCATGCAGGATGTCACCTCTTCCCCCCATATAATGCCCCATGCAGGATGTCATCTCTCCAGCCCAGACAATGCCCCATGCAGGATGTCACCTCTTCCACCCATAAATTGCCCCATGCAGGATGTCACCTCTTCCCCCCATATAATGCCCCATGTAGGATGTCACCTCTCCCCCATATAATGCCCAATGCAGGGTGTCACCTCTCCCCCCATATAATGCCCCATGCAGTATGTCACCCCGATAATGCCCCATGCAGGATGTCACGTCTCCCCCCATATAATGCCCCATGTAGGATGTCACCTCTCCCCCCATATAATGCCCCATGCAGGATGTCACCTCTACCACCCCATATAATGCCCCATGCAGGATGTCACCCCCCCATATAATGCCCCATGCAGGATGTCACCCCCCCATATAATGCCCCATGCAGGTTGTCACCTCTGCCCCCCATATAATGCCCCATGCAGGATGTCACCTCTTCCCCCATATAATGCCCCATGTAGGATGTCACCTCTCTCCCCATATAATGCCCCATGCAGGGTGTCACCTCTCCCCCCATATAATGCCCCATGCAGTATGTCACCCCCCTATAATGCCCCATGCAGAATGTCACCTCTCCCCCCATATAATGCCCCATGTAGGATGTCACCTCTCCCCCCATATAATGCCCCATGCAGGATGTCACCTCTACCACCCCATATAATGCCCCATGCAGGATGTCACCACCCCATATAATGCCCCATGCAGGATGTCACCCCTCATATAATGCCCCATGCAGGATGTCACCCCCCATATAATGCCCCATGCAGGTTGTCACCTCTGCCCCCCATATAATGCCCCATGCAGGATGTCACCTCTTCCCCCCATATAATGCCCCATGCAGGATGTCACCTCTCCCCCCATATATTGCACCATGCAGGATGTCACCTCCCCCCCATATAATGCCCCATGCAGGATGTCACCTCTTCCCCCATATAATGCCCATGCAGGATGTCACCTCTTCCCCCCATATAATGCCCCATGCAGGATGTCACCTCCCACCATATAATGCCCCATGCAGGATGTCACCACTTCCCCCCTTATAATGCCCCATGCAGGATGTCACCTCTCACCCCCCATATAATGCCCCATGCAGGATGTCACCTCTCACCCCCCATATAATGCCCCACGCAGGATGTCACCTCTTCCCCCCATATAATGCCCCATGCAGGATGTCACCTCTCCCCCCCATATAATGCCCCATGCAGGATGTCACCTCCCCATATAATGCCCTATGCAGGATGTCACCTCTCCCCCCATATAATGCCCCATGCAGGATGTCACCTCTCACCCCCCATATAATGCCCCACGCAGGATGTCACCCCCCCATATAATGCCCTATGCAGGATGTCACCTTTTCCCCCATATAATGCCCCATGCAGGATGTCACCTCTCCCCCCCCATATAATGCCCCATGCAGGATGTCACTTCCCCATATAATGCCCCATGCAGGATGTCATCTCTTCCCCCCATATAATGCCCCATGCAGGATGTCACCCCCATATAATGCCCCATGCAGGATGTCACCGCCCCATATAATGCCCCATGCAGGATGTCAACCCCCCATATAATGCCCCATGAAGGATGTCACCCCCCCCCATATAATGCCAATGCAGGATGTCAACTCTTCCCCCCACATAATGCCCCATGCAGGATGTCACCCCCATATAATGCCCCATGCAGGATGTCACCCCTCAATATAATGCCCCATGCAGGATGTCACCCCCCCATATAATACCCCATACAGGATATCACCCCCCCATATAATGCCCCATGTAGGATGTCACCTCTTCCCCCCATATAATGCCCTATGCAGCATGTCACCTCTCCCCCAATATAATGCCCCATGCAGGATGTCACCTCCCCATATAATGCCCCATGCAGGATCTCACCTCTTCCCCCCATATAATGCCCCATGCAGGATGTCACCTCTTCCCCCCATATAATCCCCCATGCAGGATGTCACCTACCCCCATATAATGCCCCATGCAAGATGTCACCTCTTCCCCCCATATAATGCACCATGCAGGATGTCACCCCCCCCATATAATACCCCATGCAGGATGTCACCTCTTCCCCCCATACAATGCCCCATGCAGGATGTCACCTCTTCCCCCCATATAATGCCCCATGCAGGATGTCACCTCTTTCCCCCATATAATGCCCCATGCAGGATGTCACCTCTTCCCCCATATATTGCCCCATGCAGGATGTCACCTCTCCCCCCCATATAATGCCCCATGCAGGATGTCACCTCTTCCCCCCATATAATGCCCCATGAAGGATGTCACCTCTTCCCCCCATACAATGCCCCATGCAGGATGTCACCTCTTCCCCCCATATAATGCCCCATGCAGAATGTCACCTCTTCCCCCCATATAATGCCCCATTCAGGATGTCACCTCTCCCCCTCCCATATAAATCCCCATGCTGGAGGTCACCACTCCGCCCCCCACATAATGCCCCAAGCAGGATGTCACCTCTCCCCCCCATATATTGCCCCATGCAGGATGTCACCTCTTCTCCCCATATAATGCCCCATGCAGGATGTCATCTCTCCCCCCCAGATAATGCCCCATGCAGGATGTCACCTCTCCCCCCCATAAATTGCCCCATGCAGGATGTCACCTTTTCCCCCCATATAATGCCCCATGTAGGATGTCACCTCTCCCCCCATATAATGCCCCATACAGGATGTCACCTCTCCCCCCATATAATGCCCCATGCAGTATGTCACCCCCCTATAATGCCCCATGCAGGATGTCACCTCTCCCCCCATATAATGCCCCATGCAAGATGTCACCTCTCCCCCATATAATGCCCCATGCAGGATGTCACGTCTACCATCCCATATAATGCCCCATGCAGGATGTCACCCCCCCATATAATGCCCCTTGCAGGATGTCACCCCTCATATAATACCCCATGCAGGATGTCACTCCCCCATATAATGCCCCATGCAGGATGTCACCCCCCATATAATGCCCCATGCAGGATGTCACCCCCCCATATAATGCCCCATGCAGGTTGTCACCTCTCCCCCCCATATAATGCCCCATGCAGGATGTCACCTCTCCCCCCATAAAATGCCCCATGCAGGATGTCACCTCCCCCCCATATAATGCCCCATGCAGGATGTCACCTCTCCCCCCCATATATTGCCCAATGCAGGATGTCACCTCTTCCCCCCATATAATGCCCCATGCAGGATGTCATCTCTCCCCCCCAGATAATTCCCATGCAGGATGTCACCTCTTCCCCCCATAAATTGCCCCATGCAGGATGTCACCTCTTCCCCCCATATAATGCCCCATGTAGGATGTCACCTCTCCCCCATATAATTCCCCATGCAGGGTGTCACCTCTCCCCCCATATAATGCCCCATGCAGTATGTCACCCCTATAATGCCCCATGCAGGATGTCACGTCTCCCCCCATATAATGCTCCTTGTAGGATATCACCTCTCCCCCCATATAATGCCCCATGCAGGATGTCACCTCTACCACCCCATATAATGCCCCATGCAGGATGTAACCTCCCCATATAATGCCCCATGCAGAATGTCACCCCTCATATAATGCCACATGCAGGATGTCACCCCCCCATATAATGCCCCATGCAGGTTGTCACCTCTGCCCCCCATATAATGCCCCATGCAGGATGTCTCCTCTTCCCCCCATATAATGCCCCATGCAGGATGTCATCTCTCCCCCCCAGATAATGCCCCATGCAGGATGTCACCTCTCCCCCCCATAAATTGCCCCATGCAGGATGTCACCTCTTCCCCCATATAATGCCCCATGTAGGATGTAACCTCTCCCCCCATATAATGCCCCAAGCAGGGTGTCACCTCTCCCCCCATATAATGCCCCATGCAGTATGTCACCCCCCTATAATGCCCCATGCAGAATGTCACCTCTCCCCCCATATAATGCCCCATGTAGGATGTCACCTCTCCCCCCATATAATGCCCCATGCAGGATGTCACCTCTACCACCCCATATAATGCCCCATGCAGGATGTCACCCCCCCATATAATGTCCCATGCAGGATGTCACCCCTCATATAATGCCCCATGCAGGATGTCACCCCCCATGTAATGCCCCATGCAGGTTGTCACCTCTGCCCCCCATATAATGCCCCATGCAGGATGTCACCTCTCCCCCCATATAATGCCCCATGCAGGATGTCACCTCTCCCCCCCCATATAATGCCCCATGCAGGATGTCACCTCTCCCCCCCCATATAATGCCCCATGCAGGATGTCACCCCCATATAATGCCCCATGTAGGATGTCACCTCTCCCGCCATATAATGCCCCATCCAGGATGTCACCTCCCCCCCCATATAATGCCCCATGCAGGATGTCACCCCCCCATATAATGCCCCATGCAGGATGTCACCCCCCCATATAATGCCCCATGCAGGATGTCACCTCTTCCCCCCATATAATGCCCCATGCAGGATGTCACCTCTCCCCCCCATATAATGCCCCATGCAGGATGTCACCTCTTCCCCCCATATAATGCCCCATGCAGGATGTCACTTCTTCCCCCTCTATAATGCCCCATGCAAGATGTCACCTCTTCCCTCCATATAATGCCCCATGCAGGATGTCACCTCTCCCCCCCATATAATGCCCCATGCAGGATGTCACCTTTTCCCTAACATATAATGCCCCATGCAGGATGTCTCCTCTACCCCCCCATATAATGGCCCATGCAGGATGTCACTTCTCCCCCCATATAATGCCCCATGCAGGATGTCACCTCCCCCCATATAATGCCCTATGCAGGATGTCACCTCTCTCCCCCATATAATGCCCCATGCAGGATGTCACCTCTTCCCTCTATATAAAGCCCCATGTAGGAAGTCACCTCTTCCCCCATATAATGCCCCATGCAGAATGTCACCTCTCCCCCCCATATAATGCCCCATGCAGGATGTCACCTCTCCATATAATGCCCCATGCAGGATGTCACCTCTCCCCCCATATAATTCCCCATGCAGGATGTCACCTCTCCCCTCATATAATGCCCCATGCAGGATGTCACCTCTCCCCACATATAATGCCCCATGCAGGATGTCACTTCTCCCCCCATATAATGCCCCGTGCAGGATGTCACCTCCCCCCCCCATCTAATGCCCCATGCAGGATGTCACCTCTTCCACCCATATAATGCCCCATTCAATATGTCACCCCCCCATATAATGCCCCATGCAGGATTGCACCTCTTTCCCCCATATAATGCCCCATGCAGGATGTCACCTCTTCTCCCCATATAATGCCCCTTGCAGGATGTCACCTCTTCCCCCCATATAGTGCCCCATGCAGGATGTCACTTCTCCCCCCATATAATGCCCCATGCAGGATGTCACCCCCCCAAATAATGCGCCATGTAGGATGTCACCCCCCCATATAATGCGCCAAGCAGGATGTCACCCCCCCCATATAATGCCCCATGCAGGATGTCACCCCCCCATATAATGCCCCGTGCAGGATGTCACCCCCCCATTATAATGCCCCATGCAGGATGTCACCCCCCCTTATAATGCCCCATGCAGGATGTCACCTCTCCCCCCGATATAATACCCCACGCAGGATGTCACCCCCCCATATAATGCCCCATGAAGGATGTCACCTCTCCCCCCCATATAATGCCCCATGCAGGATGTCACCCCCCCATATAATGCCCCATGCAGGATGTCACCCCCCCATATAATGCCTCATGCAGGATGTTAACTCCCCATATAATGCCCCATGCAGGATGTCACCCCCCCATATAATGCCCGATGCAGGATGTCACCCCCCCCATATAATGCCCAATGCAGGATGTCACCTCTTCCCCCCATATAATGCCCCATGCAGGATGTCACCTCTCCCCCCCATATAATGCCCCATGCAGGATGTCACCTCCCCCCCATATAATGCCCATGCAGGATGTCACCTCTTCCCCCATATAATGCCCCATGCAGGATGTCACCTCATCCCCCCATATAATGCGCCATGCAGGATGTCACCTCCCCCCATATAATGCCCCATGCAGGATTTCACCTTTTCCCCCCATTTAATGCCCAATGCAGGATGTCACCTCTCCCTACATATAATGCCCCATGCAGGATGTCACCTCTCACCCACCATATAATGCCCCACGCAGGATGTTACCCCCCCATATAATGCCCTATGCAGGATGTCACCTTTTCCCCCCATATAATGCCCCATGCAGGATGTCACCTCTTCCCCCCATATAATGCCCCATGCAGGATGTCACCTCTTTCCCCCATATAATGCCCCATGCAGGATGTCACCTCTTCCCCCATATAATGCCCCATGCAGGATGTCACCTCTCCCCCCCATATAATGCCCCATGCAGGATGTCACCTCTTCCCCCCATATAATGCCCCATGAAGGATGTCACCTCTTCCCCCCATACAATGCCCCATGCAGGATGTCACCTCTTCCCCCCATATAATGCCCCATGCAGGATGTCACCTCTTCCCCCCATATAATGCCCCATTCAGGATGTCACCTCTCCCCCCCCCATATAAATCCCCATGCTGGATGTCACCACTCCGCCCCCCACATAATGCCCCAAGCAGGATGTCACCTCTCCCCCCCATATATTGCCCCATGCAGGATGTCACCTCTTCCCCCCATATAATGCCCCATGCAGGATGTCATCTCTCCCCCCCAGATAATGCCCCATGCAGGATGTCACCTCTCCCCCCCATATATTGCCCCATGCAGGATGTCACCTCTTCCCCCCATATAATGCCCCATGCAGGATGTCATCTCTCCCCCCCAGATAATGCCCCATGCAGGATGTCACCTCTCCCCCCCATAAATTGCCCCATGCAGGATGTCACCTTTTCCCCCCATATAATGCCCCATGTAGGATGTCACCTCTCCCCCCATATAATGCCCCATACAGGATGTCACCTCTCCCCCCATATAATGCACCATGCACTATGTCACCCCCCTATAATGCCCCATGCAGGATGTCACCTCTCCCCCCATATAATGCCCCATGCAGGATGTCACGTCTACCATCCCATATAATGCCCCATGCAGGATGTCACCCCCCCATATAATGCCCCTTGCAGGATGTCACCCCTCATATAATACCCCATGCAGGATGTCACTCCCCCATATAATGCCCCATGCAGGATGTCACCCCCCATATAATGCCCCATGCAGGATGTCACCCCCCCATATAATGCCCCATGCAGGTTGTCACCTCTCCCCACATATAATGCCCCATGCAGGATGTCACCTCTCCCCCCATAAAATACCCCATGCAGGATGTCACATCCTCACCCATATAATGCCCCATGCAGGATGTCACCTCTCCCCCCCATATATTGCCCCATGCAGGATGTCACCTCTTCCCCCCATATAATGCCCCATGCAGGATGTCATCTCTCCCCCCCAGATAATTCCCATGCAGGATGTCACCTCTTCCCCCCATAAATTGCCCCATGCAGGATGTCACCTCTTCCCTCCATATAATGCCCCATGTAGGATGTCACCTCTCCCCCATATAATTCCCCATGCAGGGTGTCACCTCTCCCCCCATATCATGCCCCATGCAGGATGTCACGTCTCCCCCCATATAATGCTCCATGTAGGATATCACCTCTCCCCCCATATAATGCCCCATGCAGGATGTCACCTCTACCACCCAATATAATGCCCCATGCAGGATGTAACCTCCCCATATAATGCCCCATGCAGAATGTCACCCCTCATATAATGCCCCATGCAGGATGTCACCCCCCCATATAATGCCCCATGTAGGTTGTCACCTCTGCCCCCCATATAATGCCCCATGCAGGATGTCTCCTCTTCCCCCCATATAATGCCCCATGCAGGATGTCATCTCTCCCCCCCAGATAATGCCCCATGCAGGATGTCACCTCTCCCCCCCATAAATTGCGCCATGCAGGATGTCACCTCTTCCCCCATATAATGCCCCATGTAGGATGTCATCTCTCCCCCCATATAATGCCCCATGCAGGGTGTGACCTCTCCCCCCATATAATGCCCCATGCAGTATGTCACCCCCCTATAATGCCCGATGCAGAATGTCACCTCTCCCCCCATATAATGCCCCATGTAGGATGTCACCTCTCCCCCCATATAATGCCCCATGCAGGATGTCACTTCTAACACCCCATATAATGCCCCATGCAGGATGTCACCCCCCCATATAATGTCCCATGCAGGATGTCACCCCTCATACAATGCCCCGTGCAGGATGTCACCCCCCATATAATGCCCCATGCAGGTTGTCACCTCTGCCCCCCATATAATGCCCCATGCAGGATGTCACCTCTCCCCCCACATAATGCCCCATGCAGGATGTCACCTCTCCCCCCCCATATAATTCCTCATGCAGGATGTCACCTCTCCCCCCCCATATAATGCCCCATGCAGGATGTCACCCCCCCTATAATGCCCCATGTAGGATGTCACCTCTCCCGCCATATAATGCCCCATCCAGGATGTCACCTCCCCCCCCCATATAATGCCCCATGCAGGATGTCACCCCCCCATATAATGCCCCATGCAGGATGTCACCTCTTCCCCCCATATAATGCCCCATGCAGGATGTCACCTCTCCCCCCATATAATGCCCCATGCAGGATGTCACCTCTTCCCCCCATATAATGCCCCATGCAGGATGTCACTTCTTCCCCCCATATAATGCCCCATGCAAGATGTCACCTCTCCCCCCCATATAATGCCCCATGCAGGATGTCACCTTTTCCCTAACATATAATGCCCCATGCAGGATGTCACCTCTCCCCCCCATATAATGCCCCATGCAGGATGTCACCTTTTCCCTAACATATAATGCCCCATGCAGGATGTCTCCTCTACCCCCCCATATAATGGCCCATGCAGGATGTCACCCCCCCATATAATGCCCCATGCAGGATGTCACCTCCCCCCATATAATGCCCTATGCAGGATGTCACCTCTCTCCCCCATATAATGCCCCATGCAGGATGTCACCTCTTCCCTCTATATAAAGCCCCATGCAGGATGTCACCTCTTCCCCCAAATAATGCCCCATGCAGAATGTCACCTCTCCCCCCCATATAATGCCCCATGCAGGATGTCACCCCCCCATATAATGCCCCATGCAGGATGTCACCTCTCCCCCCGTATAATTCCCCATGCAGGATGTCACCTCTCCCCCCATATAATGCCCCATGCAGGATGTCACCTCTCCCCCCATATAATGCCCCATGCAGGATGTCACTTCTCCCCCCATATAATGCCCCGTGCAGGATGTCACCTCTCCCCCCCCATCTAATGCCCCATGCAGGATGTCACCTCTCCCCCCACATAATGCCCCATGCAGGATGTCACCTCTCCCCCCCCATATAATTCCTCATGCAGGATGTCACCTCTCCCCCCCCATATAATGCCCCATGCAGGATGTCACCCCCCCTATAATGCCCCATGTAGGATGTCACCTCTCCCGCCATATAATGCCCCATCCAGGATGTCACCTCCCCCCCCCATATAATGCCCCATGCAGGATGTCACCCCCCCATATAATGCCCCATGCAGGATGTCACCTCTTCCCCCCATATAATGCCCCATGCAGGATGTCACCTCTCCCCCCATATAATGCCCCATGCAGGATGTCACCTCTTCCCCCCATATAATGCCCCATGCAGGATGTCACTTCTTCCCCCCATATAATGCCCCATGCAAGATGTCACCTCTCCCCCCCATATAATGCCCCATGCAGGATGTCACCTTTTCCCTAACATATAATGCCCCATGCAGGATGTCACCTCTCCCCCCCATATAATGCCCCATGCAGGATGTCACCTTTTCCCTAACATATAATGCCCCATGCAGGATGTCTCCTCTACCCCCCCATATAATGGCCCATGCAGGATGTCACCCCCCCATATAATGCCCCATGCAGGATGTCACCTCCCCCCATATAATGCCCTATGCAGGATGTCACCTCTCTCCCCCATATAATGCCCCATGCAGGATGTCACCTCTTCCCTCTATATAAAGCCCCATGCAGGATGTCACCTCTTCCCCCAAATAATGCCCCATGCAGAATGTCACCTCTCCCCCCCATATAATGCCCCATGCAGGATGTCACCCCCCCATATAATGCCCCATGCAGGATGTCACCTCTCCCCCCGTATAATTCCCCATGCAGGATGTCACCTCTCCCCCCATATAATGCCCCATGCAGGATGTCACCTCTCCCCCCATATAATGCCCCATGCAGGATGTCACTTCTCCCCCCATATAATGCCCCGTGCAGGATGTCACCTCTCCCCCCCCATCTAATGCCCCATGCAGGATGTCACCTCTTCCACCCATATAATGCCCCATGCAGGATTTCACCTTTTCCCCCCATTTAATGCCCAATGCAGGATGTCACCTCTCCCCACATATAATGCCCCATGCAGGATGTCACCTCTCACCCACCATATAATGCCACACGCAGGATGTTACCCCCCCATATAATGCCCTATGCAGGATGTCACCTTTTCCCCCCATATAATGTCCCATGCAGGATGTCACCTCTCCCCTCCATATAATGCCCCACGCAGGATGTCATCCGCCCATATAATGCCCCATGCAGGATGTCACCTCTTCCCCCCATATAATGCCCCATGCAGGATGTCACTGCCCCATATAATGCCCCATGCAGGATGTCACCTCCCCATATAATGCCCCATGCAGGATGTCACCCCCATATAATGCCCCATGCAGGATGTCACCCCCCATATAATACCCCATGCAGAATGTCACCCCCCCATATAATGCCAATGCAGGATGTCACCTCTTCCCCCCATATAATGCCCCATGCAGGATGTCACCCCCCAATAAAATGCCCCATGCAGGATGTCACCCCCCATATAATGCTCCATGCAGGATATCACCGCCCCATATAATGCCCCATGCAGGATGTCACCTCTTCCCCCCATATAATGCCCCATGCAGGAAGTCACCTAAACCCCCATATAATGCCCCATGCAGGATGTCACCTTTCCCCCCCTTATAATGCCCCATGCAGGATGTCACCTCAACCCCCATATAATGCCCCATGCAGGATGTCACCTCCTCCCATATAATGCCCCATGCAGGATGTCACCTCTCCCCCCATATAATGCCCCATGCAGGATGTCACCTCTCACCCCCATATAATGCCCCGCGCAGGATGTCACCCCCCCATATAATGCCCTATGCAGGATGTCACCCCCCATATCATGCCCCATGCAGGATGTCACCTCTCCCCCCCATATAATGCCCCATGCAGGATGTCACTTCCCCATATAATGCCCCATGCAGGATGTCATCTCTTCCCCCCATATAATGTCCCATGCAGGATGTCACCCCCATATAATGCCCCATGCAGGATGTCACTGCCCCATATAATGCCCCATGCAGGATGTCACCCCCCCATATAATGCCCCATGCAGGATGTCACCCCCCCCATATAATGCCAATGCAGGATGTCACCTCTTCGCCCCACATAATGCCCCATGCAGGATGTCACTCCCCCATATAATGCCCCATGCAGGATGTCACACCCCCATATAATGCCACATGCATGATGTCACCTCTCCCTCCCATATAATGCCCCATGCAGGATGTCACCTCTTCCCCCCATATAATGCCCCATGCAGGATGTCACCTCCCCCCCCCATATATTGCCCCATGCAGGATGTCACCTCCCCCCCATATAATGCCCCATGCAGGATGTCACCTCTTCCCCCATATAATGCCCATGCAGGATGTCACCTCTTCCCCCCATATAATGCCCCATGAAGGATGTCACCTCCCCCCATATAATGCCCCATGCAGGATGTCACCACTTCCCCCCTTATAATGCCCCATGCAGGATGTCACCTCTCCCCCCATATAATGCCCCATGCAGGATGTCACCTCTCACCCCCATATAATGCCCCGCACAGCATGTCACCCCCCCATATAATGCCCTATGCAGGATGTCAACCCCCATATCATGCCCCATGCAGGATGTCACCTCTCCCCCCCATATAATGCCCCATGCAGGATGTCACTTCCCCATATAATGCCCCATGCAGGATGTCATCTCTTCCCCCCATATAATGCCCCATGCAGGATGTCACCCCCATATAATGCCCCATGCAGGATGTCACTGCCCCATATAATGCCCCTGCAGGATGTCACCCCCCCATATAATGCCCCATGCAGGATGTCACCCCCCCCATATAATGCCAATGCAGGATGTCACCTCTTCGCCCCACATAATGCCCCATGCAGGATGTCACCCCCCAATATAATGCCCCATGCAGGATGTCACCCCCCATATAATACCCCATGCAGGATATCACCCCCCCATATAATGCCCCATGCAGGATGTCACCTCTTCCCCCCATATAATGCCCCATGCAGGATGTCACCTCTCCCCCCATATAATGCGCCATGCAGGATGTCACCTCCCCATATAATGCCCTATGCAGGATGTCACCTCTTCCCCCCATATAATGCCCCATGCAGGATGTCACCTCCCCATATAATGCCCCATGCAGGATGTCACCTACCC
Organism: Phyllobates terribilis; assembly: GCF_046119375.1. Lineage (NCBI taxonomy): Eukaryota > Metazoa > Chordata > Amphibia > Anura > Dendrobatidae > Phyllobates > Phyllobates terribilis. The sequence continues at coordinate 29,152,641 of NW_027362762.1, read as the reverse complement.
CCATATAATGCCCCATGCAAGAAGTCACCTCTTCCCCCATATAATGCCCCATTCAGGATGTCACCCCCCCATATAATGCCCCATGCAGAATGTCAGCTCTTCCCCCCATACAATGCCCCATGCAGGATGTCACCTCTTCCCCCCATATAATGCCCCATGCAGGATGTCACCTACCCCCATATAATGCCCCATGCAAGATGTCACCTCTTCCCCCCATATAATGCCCCATGCAGGATGTCACCCCCCCCATATAATGCCCCATGCAGGATGTCACCTCTTTCCCCCATATAATGCCCCATGCAGGATGTCACCTCTTCCCCCATATAATGCCCCATGCAGGATGTCACCTCTCCCCCCCATATAATGCCCCATGCAGGATGTCACCTCTTCCCCCCATATAATGCCCCATGCAGGATGTCACCTCTTCCCCCCATATAATGCCCCATGCAGGATGTCACCTCTCCCCCCCATATATTGCCCCATGCAGGATGTCACCTCCCCCTCATATAATGCCCCATGCAGGATGTCACCTCTTCCCCCATATAATGCCCATGCAGGATGTCACCTCTTCCCCCCATATAATGCCCCATGCAGGATGTCACCTCTCACCCCCATATAATGCCCCGCACAGCATGTCACCCCCCCATATAATGCCCTATGCAGGATGTCACCCCCCATATCATGCCCCATGCAGGATGTCACCTCTCCCCCCCATATAATGCCCCATGCAGGATGTCACCTCCCCCCATATAATGCCCCATGCAGGATGTCACCTCTCACCCCCATATAATGCCCCGCACAGCATGTCACCCCCCCATATAATGCCCTATGCAGGATGTCACCCCCCATATCATGCCCCATGCAGGATGTCACCTCTCCCCCCCATATAATGCCCCATGCAGGATGTCACTTCCCCATATAATGCCCCATGCAGGATGTCATCTCTTCCCCCCATATAATGCCCCATGCAGGATGTCACCCCCATATAATGCCCCATGCAGGATGTCACTGCCCCATATAATGCCCCTGCAGGATGTCACCCCCCCATATAATGCCCCATGCAGGATGTCACCCCCCCCATATAATGCCAATGCAGGATGTCACCTCTTCGCCCCACATAATGCCCCATGCAGGATGTCACCCCCCAATATAATGCCCCATGCAGGATGTCACCCCCCATATAATACCCCATGCAGGATATCACCCCCCCATATAATGCCCCATGCAGGATGTCACCTCTTCCCCCCATATAATGCCCCATGCAGGATGTCACCTCTCCCCCCATATAATGCCCCATGCAGGATGTCACCTCCCCATATAATGCCCTATGCAGGATGTCACCTCTTCCCCCCATATAATGCCCCATGCAGGATGTCACCTCTTCCCCCCATATATTGCCCCATGCAGGATGTCACCTACCCCCATATAATGCCCCATGCAAGAAGTCACCTCTTCCCCCATATAATGCCCCATTCAGGATGTCACCCCCCCATATAATGCCCCATGCAGAATGTCAGCTCTTCCCCCCATACAATTCCCCATGCAGGATGTCACCTCTTCCCCCCATATAATGCCCCATGCAGGATGTCACCTACCCCCATATAATGCCCCATGCAAGATGTCACCTCTTCCCCTCATATAATGCCCCATGCAGGATGTCACCCCCCCCATATAATGCCCCATGCAGGATGTCACCTCTTTCCCCCATATAATGCCTCATGCAGGATGTCACCTCTTCCCCCATATAATGCCCCATGCAGGATGTCACCTCTCCCCCCCATATAATGCCCCATGCAGGATGTCACCTCTTCCCCCCATATAATGCCCCATGCAGGATGTCACCTCTTCCCCCCATATAATGCCCCATGCAGGATGTCACCTCTTCCCCCCATATAATGCCCCATGCAGGATGTCACCTCTTTCCCCCCATATAATGCCCCATGCAGGATGTCACCTCTCCCCCCCCATATAAATCCCCATGCTGGATGTCACCACTCCGCCCCCCACATAATGCCCCATGCAGGATGTCACCTCTCCCCCCCATATATTGCCCCATGCAGGATGTCACATCTTCCCCCCAGATAATGCCCCATGCAGGATGTCATCTCTCCCCCCAGATAATGCCCCATGCAGGATGTCACCTCTCCCCCCCATAAATTGCCCCATGCAGGATGTCACCTCTTCCCCCCCATATAATGCCCCATGAAGGATGTCACCTCTCTCCCCATATAATGCCCCATGCAGGATGTCACCTCTCCCCCCATATAATGCCCCATGCAGTATGTCACCCCCCTATAATGCCCCATGCAGGATGTCACCTCTCCCCCCATATAATGCCCCATGCAGGATGTCACCTCTCCTCCCATATAATGCCCCATGCAGGATGTCACCTCTACCACCCCATATAATGCCCCATGCAGGATGTCACCCCCCCATATAATGCCCCATGCAGGATGTCACCCCTCATATAATGCCCCATACAGGATATCACCCCCCCATATAATGCCCCATGCAGGATGTCACCCCCCATATAATGCCCCATGCAGGATGTCACCCCCCCATATAATGCCCCATGCAGGTTGTCACCTCTCCCCCCCATATAATGCCCCATGCAGGATGTCACCTCTCCCCCCCATATAATGCCCCATGCAGGATGTCACCTCTTCCCCCCATATAATGCCCCATGCAGCATGTCACCTCTCCCCCCATATAATGCCCCATGCAGGATGTCACCTCCCCATATAATGCCCTATGCAGGATGTCACCTCTTCCCCCCATATAATGCCCCATGCAGGATGTCACCTCTTCCCCCCATATAATGCCCCATGCAGGATGTCACCTACCCCCATATAATGCCCCATGCAAGAAGTCACCTCTTCCCCCCATATAATGCCCCATGCAGGATGTCACCCCCCCATATAATGCCCCATGCAGAATGTCAGCTCTTCCCCCCATACAATGGCCCATGCAGGATGTCACCTCTTCCCACCATATAATGCCCCATGCAGGATGTCACCTACCCCCATATAATGCCCCATGCAAGATGTCACCTCTTCCCCCCATATAATGCCCCATGCAGGATGTCACCCCCCCCCATATAATGCCCCATGCAGGATGTCACCTCTTTCCCCCATATAATGCCCCATGCAGGATGTCACCTCTTCCCCCATATAATGCCCCATGCAGGATGTCACCTCTCCCCCCATATAATGCCCCATGCAGGATGTCACCTCTTCCCCCCATATAATGCCCCATGCAGGATGTCACCTCTTCCCCCCATATAATGCCCCATGCAGGATGTCACCTCTTCCCCCCATATAATGCCCCATGCAGGATGTCACCTCTTCCCCCCATATAATGCCCCATGCAGGATGTCACCTCTCCCCCCCCATATAAATCCCCATGCTGAATGTCACCACTCCGCCCCCCACATAATGCCCCATGCAGGATGTCACCTCTCCCCCCCATATATTGCCCCATGCAGGATGTCACCTCTTCCCCCCATATAATGCCCCATGCAGGATGTCATCTCTCCCCCCCAGATAATGCCCCATGCAGGATGTCACCTCTCCCCCTCATAAATTGCCCCATGCAGGATGTCACCTCTTCCCCCCCATATAATGCCCCATGTAGGATGTCACCTCTCCCCCCATATAATGCCCCATGCAGGATGTCACCTCTCCCCCCATATAATGCCCCATGCAGTATGTCACCCCCCTATAATGCCCCATGCAGGATGTCACCTCTCCCCCCATATAATGCCCCATGCAGGATGTCACCTCTCCTCCCATATAATGCCCCATGCAGGATGTCACCTCTCCCACCCCATATAATGCCCCATGCAGGATGTCACCCCCCCATATAATGCCCCATGCAGGATGTCACCCCTCATATAATGCCCCATGCAGGATGTCACCCCCCCATATAATGCCCCATGCAGGATGTCACCCCCCATATAATGCCCCATGCAGGATGTCACCCCCCAATATAATGCCCCATGCAGTTTGTCACCTCTCCCCCCCATATAATGCCCCATGCAGGATGTCACCTCTCCCCCCATATAATGCCCCATGCAGGATGTCACCTCTCCCCCCCATATAATGCCCCATGCAGGATGTCACCTCTCCCCCCATATAATGCCCCATCCAGGATGTCACCTCCCCTCCCCATATAATGCCCCATGCAGGATGTCACCCCCCATATAATGCCCCATGCTGGATGTCACCCCCCGATATAATGCCCCATGCAGGATGTCACCTCTTCCCCCCATATAATGCCCCATGCAGGATGTCACCTCTCCCCCCCATATAATGCCCCATGCAGGATGTCACCTCTTCCCCCCATATAATGCCCCATGCAGGATGTCACCTCTTCCCTCCATATAATGCCCCATGCAGGATATCACCTCTCCCCCCCATATAATGCCCCATGCAGGATGTCACCTCTTCCCCCCATATAATGCCCCATGCAGGATGTCACCTCTGCCCCCATATAATGCCCCATGCAGGATGTCACCTCTCCCTCCATATAATGCCCCATGCAGGATGTCACCTCCCCCCCATATAATGCCCCATGCAGGATGTTAACCCCCCCTATAATGCCCCATGCAGGATATCACCTCTCCCCCCATATAATTCCCCATGTAGGATGTCACCTCTTCCCCCCATATGATGCCCCATGCAGGATGTCACCTCTTCCCCCCATATAATGCCCCATGCAGGATGTCACCTCTCCCCCCCATATAATGCCCCATGCAGGATGTCACCTTTTCCCTAACATATAATGCCCCATGCAGGATGTCTCCCCCCCCCCATATAATGGCCTATGCAGGATGTCACCCCCCCATATAATGCCCCATGCAGGATGTCACCTCCCCCCATATAATGCCCCATGCAGGATGTCACTTCCCGCCCCCCATATAATGCCCCATGCAGGATGTCACCTCTCTCCCCCATATAATGCCCCATGCAGGATGTCACCTCTTCCCCCTATATAAAGCCCCATGCAGGATGTCACCTCTTCCCCCCATATAATGCCCCATGCAGGATGTCACCTCTCCCCCCCATATAATGCCCCATGCAGGATGTCACCTCCCCATATAATGCCCTATGCAGGATGTCACCTCTCCCCCCATATAATTCCCCATGCAGGATGTCACCTCTCCCCCCATATAATGCCCCATGCAGGATGTCACCTCTCCTCCATATAATGCCCCATGCAGGATGTCACCTCTCCCCCTCTCCCCCCATCTAATGCCCCATGCAGGATGTCACCTCTCCCCCCCCATCTAATGCCCCATGCAGGATGTCACCTCTTCCCCCCATATAATGCCCCATGCAGGATGTCACCTCCCCCCCATATAATGCCCCATGCAGGATGGCACCTCTTTCCCCCATATAATGCCCCATGCAGGATGTCACCTCTTCTCCCCATATAATGCCCCATGTAGGATGTCACCTCTTCCCCCCATATAATGCCCCATGCAGGATGTCACCTCTCCCCCCATATAATGCCCCATGCAGGATGTCACTTCTCCCCCCATATAATGCCCCATGCAGGATGTCACCCCCCCATATAATGCACCATGTAGGATGTCACCCCCCCATATAATGCGCCATGCAGGATGTCACCCCCCCCATATAATGCCCCATGCAGGATGTCATCGCCCCATATAATACCCCATGCAGGATGTCACCCCCCCATATAATGCCCCTTGTAGGATGTCACCCCCCCTTATAATGCCCCATGGAGGATGTCACACCCCCTCACCCAACCATATAATGCCCCACGCCTCCATACAATAAAAAAAAAAATCAAATACTCCCCTCACGTCTCTCCTGCTGCCGCTGCTCTGGTCTCCTCAGTGTCGCCGGCGTCTTCCCGCTCTGCGCTGTGACAGCTCAGGAGAGAGCGCCCTCTGACCTGAGACGTCACAGTGCAGCAGCTGCGGAGGATGCAAGAGCTGCTGCGGAGGCACGGGGAGAGGTAAGTATTGTGCCGGGTGCCGGGGCCCCGAGCAAGCGGGGGGGAGTGGGCGCTGACACCGCTCTCCTCCGCTCACGGGTCCCATAGCGTGCGGGGTGCCCGACGGTGAGGGCCCCCATCCCCCCGCCTGCTCAGGGCCACGGCATTTGCCTGGGCGCTGATGCCGGCCCTGGTGTGCGGCGTGCGTCCCTGCTGCCCCCCCCCCCTGCCCCACGGTGGGTACGCCCATGGCGTCACCTTAAGGGACCCTGTCTTTTTCCTGCCCTAAATCATGGCAACTACCCCAGTGTCCCCCGAGAGCCTCAACCTAGGTCTGGCCATTTGAATGGTGAGTAACCCGATGACCACACACATCCTCCCAGACCACCAGGAAGACCATCACATAAGGGCACCGCACCCAGAAAAGTCCTTGCCACAGACCCAAACACTGAAATAAAAAATAAGGATGTGAGCCATAAAAAATCTTCAACACGCCATACTGAGAAGCCGGGGTAAGAAAAGTACAGGTAGAGGGCGCCATGGCTTCAAACAAGGGGGTCTGGTCATTGGGCCATCCTGACTATTGGGCCATTATGACTATTGGGCCATCCTGACTATTGGGCCATCCAGACTATTGGGCCATCCAGACTATTGGGCTATCCTGACTATTGGGCCATCCTGACTATTGGGCCATCCTGACTATTGGGCCATCCAGACTATTGGGCCATCCAGACTAATAATGTGTCCACTCTAGTGATGAGCGAGTATGTTCGGTTAACCCTTTCGGCGAGTATGCTCGGGCGAGTACCGCGTATCTTCAGCGTACTCGGTGATATGTTTGAATCGCTCCCGTGTTCATGATTTGCGACTGTTTGACAGCTTTATTACATGTGAGGAATGTGTAAGAAACAAGAATTCCTCACATGTAATAAAGCTGTCAGTCGCAAATCATGAACACGGGAGCGATTCAAACATATCACCGAGTACGCTGAAGATACGCGGTACTCGCCCGAGCATACTCGCCGAAAGGGTTAACCGAACATACTCGCTCAACACTAGTCCACTTCAGACCAGCAGCTCAGACCAGAGGGTCCAAAAAAAATTACCTGATAGTAGCAAAAGGCAGAGACCACCATGAAGACTCAGGAGTAGTAAAGGGTTAATGTTTCCTGTGAGGGACAGTCCTCATAAACATTGTGGCAGCCACTGTCCAGAGATGAAGGGATAACCTCTCGTGAGCCTCCGTGCCTATTCCAGAGTGTTCTCTGTATGAATGGAGTCACCCGCCTGTCATTCCCAGAATGTTGTGGTTTCCACACAGGGGTCTCTGGGCAGCGTGACTGTCCCGTGATATCTACGTACTGTGCCCGTCCTCCACCAACCTCTCGCTGCAACAGCCCTGCACTCTCTCATCCTCTCTCTCTACTCTTTTCATTTATCCTTCCGCTCTCTTCATCACTCCCTGCACTCTCTCCACTTCCCCTTACTCTCTCAAACTCTACCATCACTCTTTCCTCTCCTGTACTCTCTCCACTTCTCTTCGCTCTCTCCTTCTCCCCTGCGCTCTCTCCTCCTCTGCACTCAATCCTTCTTGACTGCGCTCTATCCTTCTCCCAAGCACTCTCTCATCCTCCCCTGTGCTCTCTCCTACTTCTGCTGCCCTCTCTCATCCCACTGTCCCCTCTCCTTCTCTCCTGCTCTCTCTCCTCCCCCCGCACTCTCTCCACTTCTCCCTGCATTCTCTCGATCTCTCTCTCCACCTCTCCCTGCACTTTCCATTTTTCCTTCTCTCTCCTCCTTTCTTGCACTCTCTCCCTCCACCTCTCCTGCACTCTCTCCATCTCTCCTTGCTTCTCCTCCATTGCACTCTCTCCACCTCACCTTCCACCTCTCCCTGCATTCTCTCCTCCTCCCCTGCAAACTCTCCTCCTCCCCTGCACTCTCTTCATCTCTCCCTGCACTCTCTCCTCCTCCCCTGCTCTCTCTCCACCTCTCTCTGCATGCTCTTCTCCTTCCTGGCACTCTTTGCTCCTCCCCTAAACTCTATCCTCCTCTCTCAGCACTCTCGCCTTCTCTCCCTCCACCCCTCCCTGCACTCCCTTCACCTCTCCATGTACATGCCAGCAGGGGGGGCAAGACGCAATGTAGTTTTCTGCTGAGCCCTGGCTGGAGTAGGGGGGGAACCCAAAGGTAGGGGGAACCAATAGTGGGTGTGGGTGGAGGAAACAGATACACAGAGCACATACACAGTAAGTATATAATAGGAAGCCATATTAGGTCTAGGGGGTGTTCTAGTGAGGGCTGTTCAGAGGAACAGTTCGGGAGCAGAGGCTCAGTCAGAGCTCCGCTCCACAAGTTAGGGCCCAGGATAGAGGCCCCGGAGGGGAGCAGAGAGCAGGCTCCATTCTACTTAAATGATCCCAGGGGGTACGGCGCGTGCAGGACGGCACCCGTATGCCCCGCTCCTGCCAGGTGTCAGGAAGGATCGGTTGCTACACTCAAAACCCCAGGGGGTCAGGTTGGTCCCGGATCCGACGTACAGGAAGGACTTCAGCATACCCGAGCGGGAATGAGAGTGGGCAGCGTAGAGAAGGACCGAGTGTGGAAAAGATAGGTACATATGAAAGAGGGCTTCCGCCAGGCATTCCTAAATTTGCTTGAGAAAGGACTGAACCCCTGTCCGGTGAACGCAGCGCGACGAGGGAGGCCTTCACCTGCAAAGTGCATTTGTGAATTACCTAAGAACTGTAACTAAAACCTTGGACGACTGCATCGAACGGCCTCTGTCTGTTTCTTCACCGGCATCACTGATCCTCGCCGCACTACAATGCCCAGCACACCATAAAAATAATAATAATAATAGTTTATTTTTATAGTGCCAACATATTCCGCAGCACTTTACAAATTTTAGGGGGGACTTATACAGACAATACAGAATAAGCAGATCTCATATCGAAAGGAGTGAGGGCCCTGCTCGCAAGCTTACAGTCTATGAGGAAATGGGGGAGACACAAAAGGTAAAAAGTACATATATTGTATAATGCAGCCTTGATATACTATATAGGATAAATAATAATACATGGACTGGTCGCCTGCCAGTATGTGTGCAGTCCTGACAGAGGCTATTATGTGCATGGTTGGTTTGAACCCGAAGTTGAAGAAGATTTTAATATGGGGGAAAGCTGGGATGGACAGAGTGTGTTTAGGTGATACGCCAGTCTAAAGAAATGTGTTTTTAGGGTTCGCTTGAAACTGTGGGTATTGGGAATTAATCGAACTGTCCTGGGTAGTGCATTCCAAAGAATTGGCGCAGCACGCGAGAAATCTTGGAGACGGGAGTGGGAAGTTCGGATTATGGAGGATTTTAGTTTCAAGTCATTTGCAGAACGGAGGGCACGTGTAGGGTGGTAGACTGAGACGAGGGAGGAGATGTAGGGGGGTACTGAAGCATGGAGCGCTTTGTGGGTAAGCGTGATAAGTTTAAAATGAACTCTATATTGGATGGGTAACCAGTGCAATGACTGGCACAGGGAAGAGGCATCGGTGTAGCGGTTGGAGAGGAATATGATCCTGGCTGCTGCGTTAAGGACAGATTGGAGAGGGGAGAGTTTAGTAAGAGGGAGCCTGATAAGTAGAGAGTTGCAGTAGTCCAGACGAGAATGAATAAGAGCGACAGTAAGAGTTTTTGCTGAGTCAAAGGTAAGAAAAGTCCTGATTCTTGAGATGTTTTTGAGGTGTAGATGACATGAACGAGCGAGTGATCTGATGTGAGGAGTGAAAGAAAGATCTGAATCAAAAATGACCCCAAGACAGCGGGCTTGTTGCTGGGGAGTAATGGTGGAGCCACAAACGGAGATGGCAATATCGGGCACAGGTAGGTTAGTGGAGGGAGGAAAGACGAGGAGTTCAGTTTTTGACAGATTCAGTTTTAGGTAGAGGGAGGACATAATGTTAGACACAGCAGAAAGACAATCACTGGTGTTTTGTAGTAATGCCGGGGTGATGTCCGGAGCAGAGGTGTATAATTGGGTGTCATCAGCATAGAGATGGTACTGAAAACCGAATCTGCTGATTGTTTGTCCAATGGGAGCGGTGTATAAGGAGAAAAGAAGGGGGCCAAGGACTGATCCTTGAGGAACCCCGACAGTAAGGGGAAGGAGAGAGGAGGAGGAGCCGGCAAAAGACACAGAGAAGGAGCGGTCAGAGAGATAAGAGGAGAACCAGGAGAGAACCGTGTCCTTGAGGCCAATAGTGCGGAGCATAGTGAGGAGGAGCTGGTGATCCACAGTGTCAAATGCTGCAGAGAGATCCAGGAGATCAGCAGGGAGCAGGGACCATTAGATTTAGCTGTTAGTAGATCATTAGAGACTTTAGTGAGGGCAGTTTCAGTAGAATGTAAAGAGCGGAAACCAGATTGTAAAGGGTCAAGAAGAGAGTTGTCTGAGAGATAGCGGATTAGACGGGAATGGACCAGGCGTTCCAGGAGTTTAGAGATAAAGGGAAGATTGGAAACAGGTCTGTAGTTGGCCATGCAGTTCTGGTCGAGGGATGGTTTTTTAAGTAATGGATGTATGCTGGCATGTTTAAAAGAAGAGGGAAAGATACCAGATGAGAGGGAAAGGTTGAAAATTTTAGTTAGGTGAGTGGTGACAGCTGGAGCAAGGGACTGAAGGAGATGTGAGGGAATAGGGTCACTGGTGCAGGTGGTAGGGCGAGAAGATGCAAGGAGCCTGATCACTACATCTTCCATGACTGGTTCGAAGTCAGAAAATGAGCAAGATACAATGTGGCGGGGGGGAGCATGCATAACATTTGGGGATTGGGAGAAAATTTCCTGTCGGATATGGTCAATTTTTTCTTTGAAATAATTGGCCAGATCGTCAGCGCTGAGGTCGGTGATCGGGGCCTGTGCTGTTTGATTGAGGAGAGAATGAAACTTGTCAAAGAGTCGTTTAGGATTATTGGAAAGTGAGATGATGAGGTTGTTAAAGTAGGTTTGTTTGGAGAGGTGAAGGGCAGAGTTATATGTTTTCAGCATAAATTTATAATGGAGGAAATCTTCGGGCAGATTAGATTTTCTCCACAGCCGTTCAGCGCACCTGGAGTACCTCTGGAGAAGACGTGTTTGAGGCGTGTGCCAGGGTTGTCGCCGTCTATGCCGAATTGCTCTTTGTGTAGGAGGTGCGGCTTCATCCAGGGCGCATAGCATTATTTTGTTATAATGCTTCAATGCAGAGTCGGGACATGAGAGGGAGGAGATTGGGGCCAATGATGATTGCAACCTTTTTATAAATTTCTGGGTGTTAATGGCGCGTAAATTTCTATAAGTGTGGAAAGTGGGGGGGTCTTGAGTAGAGTCACAGTTCTTGACAGAGAATGAAAGAAGATTATGGTCAGAGAGTGGAAGGGGAGAGTTAGTAAAGTCATGTACTGAGCAAAGCCGGGAGAAGATCAGGTCCAATGTGTTTCCGTCTTCATGTGTAGGAGAATTTGCAAGCTGTGAAAGGCCGAAGGAGGAGGTTAGTGATAAAAGGTGAGCGGCAGATGGGGAAAGAGGATCGCCAATTGGGATGTTAAAGTCTCCCATGATTATCGTGGGGATGTCGCAGGATAGAAAATTTGGAAGCCAGGCAGCAAAGTGATCCAAGAATTGACGGGGGGGACCCGGGGGGCGATAGACAACCGTCACTCGCAGGGAGAAGGGCCGGTAGAGTCTGACTGTGTGGGCCTCAAAGGACGGGAAGATAAGGGAGGGTACAGGGGGGATAACCTGAAAAGTACATTTTGTTGAAAGAAGCAGACCAACACCTCCCCCTGATCTGTTGTCAGGTCTCAGGGTATGAGAGAAGTGTAGGCCACGATAGGAGAGAGCTGCAGCGGCGGTGGTGTCCGACTGCTGGATCCAGGTTTCAGTGAGAGCCAGAAGGTTGAGGGAATTAGAGAGGAAAAAGTCATGGATGTAAGAGAGTTTATTACAAGCTGAGCGTGCATTCCAAAGGGCACAGTTGAATGAGACAGAAGATATGCAGGGAATATTAATGAGATTAGCAGGGTTTCTGAATGTAACAGGGAAAGAGTTAGTGTTATTATAACTGGAGGGTCCTGGGTTGGGAGAAATATCACCTGCGACTAATAGAAGGAAGATACAGAGTGTGAGCAGATGATTGAGTGATTTGTGAGAGCGTTTCCTGCGTTGTATGGTGGGAGTGAATGGATCTGCGTGGTATAACATTGTGAAGAGAGCATGAGAGCTGTACATAGGAGAAGAGAGGAGAGAGGGATTAATATGGATGAAGTGTGCCGCATTTGTGGGAGAACGGTGAATGTGTATGATTGTAGCAACCAGAAAATAAATGGCACAGATACAAATGGTGAATAGTGTTTTCCAAAAACATGACCTGGAAGCAAGTTTGTTTGTTTGTCTTGCATGTCTTACCTGTCTCCTGCCCTGTCGAACTGCCATTTTCTAACTGCCAGGGCACTTTGATAAATTATGGCACCATTCCACCATCTATCTATCTACACTGCCCTGAGGCCCGCTCCACCTGTGGGGAGCTGTACCATCTTTAGCTGCCTTGGCACCTGCCTCAGAGGACTGCTGCAGCTCTGGTGATCCTCACCAGACACCACAGGTGGCGTCACGAATTTCTCTGAACTTTATTAGTAATCGCTACCCCTTTTGTGCACTGTCCGCCCTGGGCCAGCCACCGTGATATATATACTGTCCCCAAACAGTAAGGCCCCCGGGGGCGCGACATCCCAACTGGCGTCACGAACAGGATGCGTGACCAGCCCGTACCAGGGGGTGAAGTGTGCCTGAATAGTTGTGTTGTAATACTGAATGTGGCGCCCACCCCAGAAGAACAGGCGCCATTGTCTGCATGCCAAAAGACAACAAAATGGAGCCTCCCATCGTGGGCCGGGTCCCAGAATGGCGCCGAAAGCAGGCCCTGCCCCTTGCAACAGTGACTGTCCGCATAGATGTGTCCGTCAAAGCGGGGGGGGCCGTCACAGGGAGTGACCAACAGCAAGTTGCCATGGGACCGGCCCCAAAAGAAGAGAGGAGGCGGGGAGAAAGAATGGAGACGGGGTGGTCTCCACCTGTCTGGTCAGACCACACCCGGCAGCCGAGATGGAAGCACGCGAAAGCCCAACTTCTGCCTCAGGCCTGCCATTGCAGCAAGTGACCCCCCTCACCCTGGAGGGAGAGAAGATGTCCCCGGAGGACGTGGAGTTCCTCGAGAGTGAGGTTCTCGAGCTGGGCCAGCAGGTCGAGCGGGCCCGGCAGGCAGCGATCGCCAAATGGAAAGGTGAGCTGCTGAATAAACTAAAGGCACGCTGGAAGTCAGCACCGGAAGTCGGCAGTGGCGTTCCTGCCCCGGAGGAGAACCAGGAGGCCGTGAAGAATTCGGGAGCAGGTAGGAGAGAATCCCCGTGTAGCGTCGGCGTCCCTGCCCTCTGCTAGGCAGGGACGCTGTTCCCCTCACCTCTCTGCTCTGAGCCCGGCGTCCTCCTCCCGCTCTGCTGGCAGCGCGCGCTCCTTCCCGGCCACTGTGCTTAGGGCGTGCGCGCGCTTCCTCCCTCTTAAAGGGGCCGCGCGCGCCGTCCTAAGGAGTCCCCGGCCAATGGCCGGAGGACTTCACCATATATAAGGCACCTCCTCCAAAATGGAGGTGCCCGAGCAATGTTGTTGCACTGTTCTCTACTCTGCTTCAGCCCTCAGGTCCCGTTGCCAGTTACCTGCCTGATTCCTGCCAGAGTCCTGCCAGTTTGCTGTCTGTTTCCTGCCTGATATTCCTGCTACCTGCTTGCTAGCCTGAGGTCCGACGGTCTGCCTTCCTACTCCTGTCAGTCTGTCTATGGACCAGCTTGGCCGCTCACCTGGGAGCGCACATCTGCTACCTGCCTGCTAGCCTTCCTGGAGGCTCTGCCGTCACGTGCTGTGACCACCTGCTATTCCAGAGACTCCTGCCCGCTCACCTGGGAGTGCACATCTGCTACCTGACTGCTAGCCTTCCTGGAGGCTCCGCCGTCACGTGCTGTGACCACCTGCTATTCCAGAGACTCCTGCCCGCTCACCTGGGAGCGCTCCTCCGCTACCTGCCTGCTTGCCTACCTGGAGGCTCCGCCGTCACGTGCTGTGACCACCTGCTATTCCAGAGACTCTTGCCCGCTCACCTGGGAGCGCTCATCTGCTACCTGTCTGTTGGACTTCCTGGAGGCTCCGCCGTCACATGCTGTGACCACCCGATTATCCAGAGACTCTCGCCTGCTCACCTGGGAGCTCACGTCTATCATCTGCCGCCACAGGTCGTACCTATCCTTTACCCAGAGACTGCCCCGGTCACTTGCCGTGACCTCCTGCCCGTTCATCCAGAGACTGCCCCGGTCACTTGCCGTGACCTCCTGCCCGTTCATCCAGAGACTGCCCCGGTCACTTGCCGTGACCTCCTGCCCGTTCATCCAGAGACTACCCCGGTCACTTGCCGTGACCTCCTGCCCGTTCATCCAGAGACTGCCCCGGTCACTTGCCGTGACCTCCTGCCCGTTCATTCAGAGACTGTCCCGGTCACCTGCTGTGACTGCCTGCCTGTCTACCCTGGTCGCCACCAGCTCCCTTACAAGGACCGCCCCCTTGTATAGTAGCTCTGAGGTTCCGCCTCCCAGACCCGTTACAGTTTGCTCGGGCCATGGAACCCGGTGGCACCCAAGCTCCCTCGCTCTCGGACCTCTGTCATGAACTGTCCCGTCAGAGGTCCCAACAGGAGTCCATCCTGGGTCACCTGCGGAATGTCAATTCTCGCCTGGACACTCTGACTGCTTCATCAGCAACCACCGCCAGTGCCATGACTCGCAACCCGGCAGCCCCGCTGCCCACCAATACCATGGTATCCTACCCCGGACCCTGGCTTTCTGCATCTCCTCGCTTCGGAGGCGACTCCGCCCAGGCTCTGGGCTTCATAAATCAGTGCACCCTGCACTTTGAACTCCTGTCCCACCAGTTTAACTCCGACCGGGCCAAAATTGCCTTCATCATGTCCCATCTCACCGGGGAGGCCCTGGCCTGGCTAAATCCTCTATGGGAGAGAGGAGACCCCCTGGTGTCCGACTTGCCTGCCTTTCTCATGGCTTTCCGGAAAGTCTTCGACGAACCCGGACGGAGGACCTCATCCGCATCATCTCTGCTACGCCTCCGTCAGGGAAATCTCACCGTGGGCCAATATGCCATACGGTTCCGTACCCTTGCCTCGGAGCTGGTCTGGGATAACGACGCTCTGGTATCCGTCTTCTGGGAGGGTCTGTCCGGCCGCATTAAAGATGAACTTGCCGGTCGGGACATTCCTACCACTCTCGATGACCTAATAACTCTTGCCACCCGGATTGACCTACGGTTCCAGGAGCGTGCCAAAGAGGTCACCCGTGAGAGGAGGTTTCCACGTCTAGCTCCTACTTTTCAGAAATCCGTCTCTCCCCAGGTACACTCTCCTGAGCCTATGCAGGTCGACCAGACCAAGATGGTCAAAACCCGTCAGGACTTACGCCGTGCCGAAGGGAGCTGCTTCTACTGTGGCAGTAAGGAGCACCGGATCCGTACCTGCCCGGAGAGGTCGGGAAACGCCTGTGTCTAGGTTCGCTCAGAGAGGTCAACCTAGACAAGAATAAATCCTCTCCATCTCTGCTACTGTCAGTCTCTATTATCTGCGGGAAGAATCGTTATTTCGAACTAGCCCAACTTGACTCTGGAGCGGCCGGGAATCTTATCTCACAGTCCCTGGTAGAAAAATACCGCATTCCCACCAAACCTCTGGCTGTACCATTATCTGTCGCTGCTGTGGATGGAGGCCTCTTACCACGTCCCATCCAACTCATCACCAAATCCGTAACTCTGCAGGTGGGAATGCTGCATTCTGAGAGCATCTCTTTTCATGTTCTGCCTGGACTCTCTCACGCCCTCTTACTAGGTCTACCTTGGCTCCAGCGACATGCACCCGTGCTTGACTGGCAGACCGGAGAAGTCCTTCGCTGGGGATAGGACTGTCATAAGACTTGTTTGGTTCCTGTTCATCCCGTCCGTCCTTCTCCTACCCCAACTAATCTACCTGGACTTCCAATTCCCTATTGGTCATTTGCTGATGTCTTTAATAAAAAGGAGGCAGAGACATTACCCCCTCATAGACCATACGACTGTCCTATCGACCTGTTACCCGGTACTACTCCTCCCCGTGGGCGTATTTACCCATTGTCCGCTGCTGAGACCCGGTCGATGTCCGAATATATTGAGGAGAATTTGGCCAGGGGATTCATCCGGAAATCTACCTCCCCGGCGGGAGCAGGCTTCTTCTTCGTAAAAAAGAAGGACGGCTCTCTCCGTTCCTGTATAGACTATAGAGGCCTTAACCAGATCACGGTGAAGAATAAGTACCCCCTTCCGCTCATTCCAGAATTATTTGATCGCCTGAGGGGGGCTAGAATCTTCACCAAACTGGACCTCCGTGGGGCGTACAACCTGGTCCGTATCCGTCAAGGGGATGAATGGAAGACTGCATTCAACACCCGGGACGGCCACTATGAATATCTGGTAATGCCCTTTGGTCTCTGTAACGCTCCTGCCGTCTTTCAAGAGTTGGTCAATGACATCTTCCGGGACCTTCTCTACTCCTGCGTTGTGGTGTACCTGGACGACATCTTGGTCTTCTCTCCGGATCTCCAGACTCACCGGAGGGACGTTCGTCAGGTCCTGCTCAGGCTCAGGCAGAACCACCTCTTCGCTAAATATGAGAAGTGCCTCTTTAAGCAGACCTCGCTTCCGTTTTTGGGCTACATTATTTCTCAGACTGGCCTACGAATGGATCCAGAGAAACTGTCTGCCATCGAGAAATGGCCCCGACCGGAGGGGTTGAAGGCCATTCAGCGGTTCCTGGGCTTCGCCAACTACTACCGCCTCTTCATACCGCACTTCTCTTCCCGGACTGCCCCAATTTCCGCGCTCACCCGTAAGGGTACTAATCCCAAAGAGTGGCCGCCCGAAGCAGAGGAGGCCTTTCTTTCCTTAAAACAGGCCTTCTCTTCCGCCCCGGTGCTGCATCGTCCGGACGGCAACAAGCAGTTCTTTCTGGAGGTTGACGCCTCCTCCTTTGGAGCCGGAGCTGTACTTACTCAAAAATCTTCTTCCGGGAGGATGGTAACTTGCGGCTTCTTCTCTAAACTCTTCTCCTCTTCTGAGCGCAATTATTCCATAGGAGACCGAGAGTTATTGGCCATCAAGCTGGCATTGGAGGAGTGGCGTTACCTACTCGAGGGGGCTCTTCATCCGGTAATAATTTACACTGACCACAAGAACTTGGCTTATCTCCAGCATGCCCAGAGACTTAATCCGCGCCAAGCCCGGTGGTCCTTGTTTTTTGCTCGCTTTGATTTTGTTCTACATTTTCGCCCGGCTGACAAAAACATCAAAGCAGACGCCTTGTCCCAATCTTTTCTGGTATCTGATCTCGAGGAAGAACCTAAACATATCATCGATCCCGCCAGAGTAATACAGGTGGCTCCCGTGAGTCTAAATCGTCTCCCTCCCGGTAAGACGTTCGTATTGGTACCTGATCGGGAGAAGATCCTACACTGGGGTCATTCGTCTAAACTAGCTGGCCACGCCGGTCAGAAGAAGACCCTCCAGCTTATTTCCCGGCACTACTGGTGGCCTAACCTGCGCAAGGATGTAATAGACTTTGTTTCTGCCTGTGTGTCCTGTGCCCGCAACAAAGTTCCGAGACACCTGTCAGCCGGTCGCCTTCTTCCTCTGCCTGTACCTGCTGCCCCCTGGCAGCATATAGCGATGGACTTCATAACTGATCTTCCCGTCTCTGCCGGTTGTACGGTCATTTGGGTGGTCGCTGACCGCTTTTCCAAGATGGCTCACTTCATTCCCCTGCCAGGCCTCCCGTCTGCACCCGAGCTGGCTAAAGACTTTATCCGCCACATCTTCCGTCTTCATGGCCTGCCCCGTCACATCGTGTCGGATCGTGGGGTACAGTTCACTTCTCGTTTCTGGAGAGCCACTTGTAAATTGCTAGACGTCACCCTGGACTTCTCCTCCGCTTACCACCCACAGTCTAATGGTCAAGTGGAGCGGATCAATCAGATCCTGACCAGTTACCTCCGGCACTTCGTTAATGCCCACCATTCTGACTGGGTGGATCTTCTGCCATGGGCCGAATTCTCGTACAACAATCACGAGAGCGAATCTTCCTCCAAATCCCCGTTTTTTGTAGTCTTCGGTCAGCATCCTCGGATCCCGTTTCCCGTCTCCACCTCGGTGGACAATCCGGCTGCGGAATCTCTTGTTAACAAATTTTCCTCCACATGGGAGAGTACCCGGTCCGCACTCCTTCTGTCATCCGAGCGTATGAAAAGACATGCTGACAAAAAACGTCTGGATCCTCCTCAATTCCGTCCAGGGGATAAGGTCTGGCTCTCGTCCAAGTATGTCCGGCTCAAGATTCCTTCCTATAAGTTAGGGCCTCGGTTCATCGGTCCTCTGGAAGTCATCAGTCAGATCAACCCGGTGGCCTATAAATTGAAACTCCCGGCCAACTTGCGGATCCCTAACTCCTTCCATGTATCTCTCCTCAAACCTGTGGTACTTAACTCTTTTTCCAAGTCTACAGGTACGCCTCCTGCTCCGGTTTCCGCTGAAAACGAATTTGAGGTAGAGAACATTCTGGCCACCAAAAGGGTAAGAGGGAAGACCTTTTTTCTAGTAGATTGGAAGGGGTTTGGTCCTGAAGAGAGAACGTGGGAGCCCCGGGAGAACATCCATGCCCCTCTCATCCTTGCTAAATTTCTGTCTGGCCTAAAAAAGGGGGGGCCTAAAGGGGGGGGTACTGTAGCATCGGCGTCCCTGCCCTCTGCTAGGCAGGGACGCTGTTCCCCTCACCTCTCTGCTCCGAGCCCGGCGTCCTCCTCCCGCTCTGCTGGCAGCGCGCGCTCCTTCCCGGCCACTGTGCTTAGGGCGCGCTCGCGCGCTCCCTCCCTCTTAAAGGGGCCGCGCGCGCCGTCCTAAGGAGTCCCCGGCCAATGGCCGGAGGACTTCACCATACATAAGGCACCTCCTCCAAAATGGAGGTGCCCGAGCAATGTTGTTGCACTGTTCTCTACTCTGCTTCAGCCCTCAGGTCCCGTTGCCAGTTACCTGCCTGATTCCTGCCAGTTTGCTGTCTGTTTCCTGCCTGATATTCCTGCTACCTGCTTGCTAGCCTGAGGTCCGACGGTCTGCCTTCCTACTCCTGTCAGTCTGTCTATGGACCAGCTTGGCCGCTCACCTGGGAGCGCACATCTGCTACCTGCCTGCTAGCCTTCCTGGAGGCTCTGCCGTCACGTGCTGTGACCACCTGCTATTCCAGAGACTCCTGCCCGCTCACCTGGGAGCGCACATCTGCTACCTGCCTGCTTGCCTACCTGGAGGCTCCGCCGTCACGTGCTGTGACCACCTGCTATTCCAGAGACTCTTGCCCGCTCACCTGGGAGCGCTCATCTGCTACCTGTCTGTTGGACTTCCTGGAGGCTCCGCCGTCACATGCTGTGACCACCCGATTATCCAGAGACTCTCGCCTGCTCACCTGGGAGCTCACGTCTATCATCTGCCGCCACAGGTCGTACCTATCCTTTACCCAGAGACTGCCCCGGTCACTTGCCGTGACCTCCTGCCCGTTCATCCAGAGACTGCCCCGGTCACTTGCCGTGACCTCCTGCCCGTTCATCCAGAGACTGCCCCGGTCACTTGCCGTGACCTCCTGCCCGTTCATCCAGAGACTGCCCCGGTCACTTGCCGTGACCTCCTGCCCGTTCATCCAGAGACTGCCCCGGTCACTTGCCGTGACCTCCTGCCCGTTCATTCAGAGACTGTCCCGGTCACCTGCTGTGACTGCCTGCCCGTCTACCCTGGTCGCCACCCGCTCCCTTACAAGGACCGCCCCCTTGTATAGTAGCTCTGAGGTTCCACCTCCCAGACCCGTTACAGTTTGCTCGGGCCATGGAACCCGGTGGCACCCAAGCTCCCTCGCTCTCGGACCTCTGTCATGAACTGTCCCGTCAGAGGTCCCAACAGGAGTCCATCCTGGGTCACCTGCGGAATGTCAATTCTCGCCTGGACACTCTGACTGCTTCACCAGCAACCACCGCCAGTGCCATGACTCGCAACCCGGCAGCCCCGCTGCCCACCAATACCATGGTATCCTACCCCGGACCCCGGCTTTCTGCATCTCCTCGCTTCGGAGGCGACTCCGCCCAGGCTCTGGGCTTCATAAATCAGTGCACCCTGCACTTTGAACTCCTGTCCCACCAGTTTAACTCCGACCGGGCCAAAATTGCCTTCATCATGTCCCATCTCACCGGGGAGGCCCTGGCCTGGCTAAATCCTCTATGGGAGAGAGGAGACCCCCTGGTGTCCGACTTGCCTGCCTTTCTCATGGCTTTCCGGAAAGTCTTCGACGAACCCGGACGGAGGACCTCATCCGCATCATCTCTGCTACGCCTCCGTCAGGGAAATCTCACCGTGGGCCAATATGCCATACGGTTCCGTACCCTTGCCTCGGAGCTGGTCTGGGATAACGACGCTCTGGTATCCGTCTTCTGGGAGGGTCTGTCCGACCGCATTAAAGATGAACTTGCCGGTCGGGACATTCCTACCACTCTCGATGACCTAATAACTCTTGCCACCCGGATTGACCTACGGTTCCAGGAGCGTGCCAAAGAGGTCACCCGTGAGAGGAGGTTTCCACGTCTAGCTCCTACTTTTCAGAAATCCGTCTCTCCCCAGGTACACTCTCCTGAGCCTATGCAGGTCGACCAGACCAAGATGGTCAAAACCCGTCAGGACTTACGCCGTGCCGAAGGGAGCTGCTTCTACTGTGGCAGTAAGGAGCACCGGATCCGTACCTGCCCGGAGAGGTCGGGAAACGCCTGTGTCTAGGTTCGCTCAGAGAGGTCAACCTAGACAAGAATAAATCCTCTCCATCTCTGCTACTGTCAGTCTCTATTATCTGCGGGGAGAATCGTTATTTCGAACTAGCCCAACTTGACTCTGGAGCGGCCGGGAATCTTATCTCACAGTCCCTGGTAGAAAAATACCGCATTCCCACCAAACCTCTGGCTGTACCATTATCTGTCGCTGCTGTGGATGGAGGCCTCTTACCACGTCCCATCCAACTCATCACCAAATCCGTAACTCTGCAGGTGGGAATGCTGCATTCTGAGAGCATCTCTTTTCATGTTCTGCCTGGACTCTCTCACGCCCTCTTACTAGGTCTACCTTGGCTCCAGAGACATGCACCCGTGCTTGACTGGCAGACCGGAGAAGTCCTTCGCTGGGGACAGGACTGTCATAAGACTTGTTTGGTTCCTGTTCATCCCGTCCGTCCTTCTCCTACCCCAACTAATCTACCTGGACTTCCGATTCCCTATTGGTCATTTGCTGATGTCTTTAATAAAAAGGAGGCAGAGACATTACCCCCTCATAGACCATACGACTGTCCTATCGACCTGTTACCCGGTACTACTCCTCCCCGTGGGCGTATTTACCCATTGTCCGCTGCTGAGACCCGGTCGATGTCCGAATATATTGAGGAGAATTTGGCCAGGGGATTCATCCGGAAATCTACCTCCCCGGCGGGAGCAGGCTTCTTCTTCGTAAAAAAGAAGGACGGCTCTCTCCGTCCCTGTATAGACTATAGAGGCCTTAACCAGATCACGGTGAAGAATAAGTACCCCCTTCCGCTCATTCCAGAATTATTTGATCGCCTGAGGGGGGCTAGAATCTTCACCAAACTGGACCTCCGTGGGGCGTACAACCTGGTCCGTATCCGTCAAGGGGATGAATGGAAGACTGCATTCAACACCCGGGACGGCCACTATGAATATCTGGTAATGCCCTTTGGTCTCTGTAACGCTCCTGCCGTCTTTCAAGAGTTGGTCAATGACATCTTCCGGGACCTTCTCTACTCCTGCGTTGTGGTGTACCTGGACGACATCTTGGTCTTCTCTCCAGATCTGCAGACTCACCGGAGGGACGTTCGTCAGGTCCTGCTCAGGCTCAGGCAGAACCACCTCTTCGCTAAATATGAGAAGTGCCTCTCTGAGCAGACCTCGCTTCCGTTTTTAGGCTACATTATTTCTCAGACCGGCCTACGAATGGATCCAGAGAAACTGTCTGCCATCGAGAAATGGCCCCGACCGGAGGGGTTGAAGGCCATTCAGCGGTTCCTGGGCTTCGCCAACTACTACCGCCTCTTCATACCGCACTTCTCTTCCCGGACTGCCCCAATTTCCGCGCTCACCCGTAAGGGTACTAATCCCAAAGAGTGGCCGCCCGAAGCAGAGGAGGCCTTTCTTTCCTTAAAACAGGCCTTCTCTTCCGCCCCGGTGCTGCATCGTCCGGACGGCAACAAGCAGTTCTTTCTGGAGGTTGACGCCTCCTCCTCTGGAGCCGGAGCTGTACTTACTCAAAAATCTTCTTCCGGGAGGATGGTAACTTGCGGCTTCTTCTCTAAACTCTTCTCCTCTTCTGAGCGCAATTATTCCATAGGAGACCGAGAGTTATTGGCCATCAAGCTGGCATTGGAGGAGTGGCGTTACCTACTCGAGGGGGCTCTTCATCCGGTAATAATTTACACTGACCACAAGAACTTGGCTTATCTCCAGCATGCCCAGAGACTTAATCCGCGCCAAGCCCGGTGGTCCTTGTTTTTTGCTCGCTTTGATTTTGTTCTACATTTTCGCCCGGCTGACAAAAACATCAAAGCAGACACCTTGTCCCGATCTTTTCTGGTATCTGATCTCGAGGAAGAACCTAAACATTTCATCGATCCCGCCAGAGTAATACAGGTGGCTCCCGTGAGTCTAAATCGTCTCCCTCCCGGTAAGACGTTCGTATCGGTACCTGATCGGGAGAAGATCCTACACTGGGGTCATTCGTCTAAACTAGCTGGCCACGCCGGTCAGAAGAAGACCCTCCAGCTTATTTCCCGGCACTACTGGTGGCCTAACCTGCGCAAGGATGTAATAGACTTTGTTTCTGCCTGTGTGTCCTGTGCCCGCAACAAAGTTCCGAGACACCTGCCAGCCGGTCGCCTTCTTCCTCTGCCTGTACCTGCTGCCCCCTGGCAGCATATAGCGATGGACTTCATAACTGATCTTCCCGTCTCTGCCGGTTGTACGGTCATTTGGGTGGTCGCTGACCGCTTTTCCAAGATGGCTCACTTCATTCCCCTGCCAGGCCTCCCGTCTGCACCCGAGCTGGCTAAAGACTTTATCCGCCACATCTTCCGTCTTCATGGCCTGCCCCGTCACATCGTGTCGGATCGTGGGGTACAGTTCACTTCTCGTTTCTGGAGAGCCACTTGTAAATTGCTAGACGTCACCCTGGACTTCTCCTCCGCTTACCACCCACAGTCTAATGGTCAAGTGGAGCGGATCAATCAGATCCTGACCAGTTACCTCCGGCACTTCATTAATGCCCACCATTCTGACTGGGTGGATCTTCTGCCATGGGCCGAATTCTCGTACAACAATCACGAGAGCGAATCTTCCTCCAAATCCCCGTTTTTTGTAGTCTTCGGTCAGCATCCTCGGATCCCGTTTCCCGTCTCCACCTCGGTGGACAATCCGGCTGCGGAATCTCTTGTTAACAAATTTTCCTCCACATGGGAGAGTACCCGGTCCGCACTCCTTCTGTCATCCGAGCGTATGAAAAGACATGCTGACAAAAAACGTCTGGATCCTCCTCAATTCCGTCCAGGGGATAAGGTCTGGCTCTCGTCCAAGTATGTCCGGCTCAAGATTCCTTCCTATAAGTTAGGGCCTCGGTTCATCGGTCCTCTGGAAGTCATCAGTCAGATCAACCCGGTGGCCTATAAATTGAAACTCCCGGCCAACTTGCGGATCCCTAACTCCTTCCATGTATCTCTCCTCAAACCTGTGGTACTTAACTCTTTTTCCAAGTCTACAGGTACGCCTCCTGCTCCGGTTTCCGCTGAAAACGAATTTGAGGTAGAGAACATTCTGGCCACCAAAAGGGTAAGAGGGAAGACCTTTTTTCTAGTAGATTGGAAGGGGTTTGGTCCTGAAGAGAGAACGTGGGAGCCCCGGGAGAACATCCATGCCCCTCTCATCCTTGCTAAATTTCTGTCTGGCCTAAAAAAGGGGGGGCCTAAAGGGGGGGTACTGTAGCGTCGGCGTCCCTGCCCTCTGCTAGGCAGGGACGCTGTTCCCCTCACCTCTCTGCTCCGAGCCCGGCGTCCTCCTCCCGCTTGGCTGGCAGCGCGCGCTCCTTCCCGGCCACTGTGCTTAGGGCGCGCTCGTGCGCTCCCTCCCTCTTAAAGGGGCCGCGCGCGCCATCCTAAGGAGTCCCCGGCCAATGGCCGGAGGACTTCACCATATATAAGGCACCTCCTCCAAAATGGAGGTGCCCGAGCAATGTTGTTGCACTGTTCTCTACTCTGCTTCAGCCCTCAGGTCCCGTTGCCAGTTACCTGCCTGATTCCTGCCAGAGTCCTGCCAGTTTGCTGTCTGTTTCCTGCCTGATATTCCTGCTACCTGCTTGCTAGCCTGAGGTCCGACGGTCTGCCTTCCTACTCCTGTCAGTCTGTCTATGGACCAGCTTGGCCGCTCACCTGGGAGCGCACATCTGCTACCTGCCTGCTAGCCTTCCTGGAGGCTCTGCCGTCACGTGCTGTGACCACCTGCTATTCCAGAGACTCCTGCCCGCTCACCTGGGAGCGCACATCTGCTACCTGCCAGCTAGCCTTCCTGGAGGCTCCGCCGTCACGTGCTGTGACCACCTGCTATTCCAGAGACTCCTGCCCGCTCACCTGGGAGCGCTCCTCCGCTACCTGCCTGCTTGCCTACCTGGAGGCTCCGCCGTCACGTGCTGTGACCATCTGCTATTCCAGAGACTCTTGCCCGCTCACCTGGGAGCGCTCATCTGCTACCTGTCTGTTGGACTTCCTGGAGGCTCCGCCGTCACATGCTGTGACCACCCGATTATCCAGAGACTCTCGCCTGCTCACCTGGGAGCTCACGTCTATCATCTGCCGCCACAGGTCGTACCTATCCTTTACCCAGAGACTGCCCCGGTCACTTGCCGTGACCTCCTGCCCGTTCATCCAGAGACTGCCCCGGTCACTTGCCGTGACCTCCTGCCCGTTCATCCAGAGACTGCCCCGGTCACTTGCCGTGACCTCCTGCCCGTTCATCCAGAGACTGGCCCCGGTCACTTGCCGTGACCTCCTGCCCGTTCATTCAGAGACTGTCCCGATCACCTGCTGTGACTGCCTGCCCGTCTACCCTGGTCGCCACCCGCTCCCTTACAAGGACCGCCCCCTTGTATAGTAGCTCTGAGGTTCCGCCTCCCAGACCCGCTACACCCCGGTCCCGGGAGCTGCTAGCGCCGACCTGCTCCTGGGCCTCCTTCCCCCGCCCTCGCCATTTGCCTCCGTGCCCTGGTGGGAACAGATGTGCAGCCCGGAAACTTCACTCCCGGGCGCGGAACCAAAGGGCCACCCACCTGGAGCCGTCCCGGAACTGCCGCTCTCAGGCGCTGCACCGGAAGGTGACATATATACCGCCTATCCGGAACCGTTAATCCCGGGCGCTGAAACCGCGGGCCCACTACTAGAAGCCCTTTCGCCGCCTCCCCCTCCGGCACTGGCATGGATCTATGGTGTGCCGGTCTTCGACTGGAGCGCCCGGTATGAAGACCAGCACCCCTGCCCACTTCTCCCAATGCCAGCACCCCCGGTTGCCTGCCCCGGCGGAGAGGAGTTACGCTGGGACAACCGGGGGGCGGGTCTGATGGGGTTCTCTTATGAAACAGAGTCCGCCGCCCGGCAGAGGAAGGAGTTCTGCCGACGGGAGCTCTGGCAGCTCGAGGAGGGAGGTGCGCAGTGAGCGCCTGGAGGCCAGAGACGAGGCCGCCAAGGCGCAGACCTGCCAAGCGGAGACAGCCAGCCCCAGCCCCCGTATGGAAGGCCTCATCGTCAAGTTCAACCTCCAGGCTGGATGGGGCTTCATCCGAAGTCCCGAATTTAACCGGGACATTTCGTAAACCGGCGGGATGTGGAGCCCGAGTTGGAAAAGAAGGCCATCCCGACCGGAACCTCTACCCTGGGGATCACGTCACGTTCACCTGGCATCATGGTGAATGTGACTGGTATGCCCTGCAGGTGTACCGCGTCTCCAAGGATAACCTCCTGCAGGAAGTCCCTCGTGACCCGGCTGGGTCAGGGAAGCATCAGAAGTACCCCAGTAGGGGTCCCCAGTACTAGGTTTAGTACTGGGATTGCATACATATATATATATATATATCCACCCGTTTGGGTGCAGTATTACTGTTTGTGTTTCCCAGTGTGAAAGTTCAATAATGTTTTCATAGTGTGAAGTTTCTACCATACCCGTAGGGTACACAGGCTGAGGACTGTGAGAAGCCGGACATTGACTTTGTATATAGTTTAGCACTTCTTAAAGTGCACCCTCTTGGTTTTATACTTGAAACATAGTACCTCAGAACAAAACCCGTTTGGCGTGGCGGAAGACGAGGTCCAGTATATGGATCATCTATGTCTTCAGCCACGCCCAGGGCCTACGTTGAGGGTTTGGAGCGGGTCCCTCATGCTACTACTGTTGCACCCTGGTGCAAGAACTTTCTTGAAAGGTGCTCTTATAATGTTTTATGAGAAAAGTATTTTACAATGTAACGTTTAAAGAAAGTGTACCTCCCATAAAGGGAAGAAATGTCTTATAAAATTTTTGAATGTCATTTATCCCTGTTTTGCTTTATTCCAGCCCGCGGACGTGCTGTGTTTTACCGGGAGTGGAATGTGGCGCCCCTGAGGGTTCAGTCGCCACAGAGATACTGCACCTCACCCCGAGGTGTGGTGTCTCCCTTCTCTCAGGTAGGATGGGAGTGCTGCACGGAACCCCCAAAACCTACATCCAACACAACACTACTCCAGACCAGCAGGAGGGGCAAGACGCAATGTAGTTTTCTGCTGAGCCTGGCCCTGGCTGGAGTAGGGGGGGAACCCAAAGGTAGGGGGAACCAATAGTGGGTGTGGGTGGAGGAAACAGATACACGGAGCACATATACAGTAAGTATATAATAGGAAGCCATATTAGGTCTAGGGGGTGTTCTAGTGAGGGCTGTTCAGAGGAACAGTTCGGGAGCAGAGGCTCAGTCAGAGCTCTGCTCCACAAGTTAGGGCCCAGGATAGAGGCCCCGGAGGGGAGCAGAGAGCAGGCTCCATTCTACTTAAATGATCCCAGGGGGTACGGCGCGTGCTGGACGGCACCCGTATGCCCCGCTCCTGCCAGGTGTCAGGAAGGATCGGTTGCTACACTCAAAACCCAAGGGGGTCAGGTTGGTCCCGGATCCGACGTACAGGAAGGACTTCAGCATACCCGAGCAGGAATGAGAGTGGGCAGCGTAGAGAAGGACCGAGTGTGGAAAAGATAGGTACATATGAAAGAGGGCTTCCGCCAGGCATTCCTAAATTTGCTTGAGAAAGGACTGAACCCCTGTCCTGTGAACGCAGCGCGACGAGGGAGGCCTTCACCTGCAAAGTGCACCTGTGAATTACCTAAGAACTGTAAGTAAAACCTTGGACGACTGCATCGAACGGCCTCTGTCTGTTTCTTCACCGGCATCATTGATCCTCAATGCACTACAACGCCCAGCGCACCCCACCATCTATCTATCTACACTGCCCTGAGGCCCGCTCCACCTGTGGGGAGCTGTACCATCTTTAGCTGCCTTATCACCTGCCTCAGAGGACTGCTGCAGCGCTGGTGACCTTCACCAGACACCACAGGTGGCGTCATGAATTTCTCTGAACTTTATTAGTAATTGCTATCCCTTTTGCGCACTGTCCACCCTGGACCAGCCACCGTGATATATATACTGTCCCCAAACAGTAAGGCCCCCGGGGGCGCGACATCTGCACTCTCTC
The DNA here is from genome assembly GCF_046119375.1 of Phyllobates terribilis. NCBI lineage: Eukaryota > Metazoa > Chordata > Amphibia > Anura > Dendrobatidae > Phyllobates > Phyllobates terribilis. The sequence goes on along the minus strand of NW_027362762.1, from coordinate 29,124,682 downwards.
TACGCTCCCGGCATTCTCTCCTCCTTTCCTGCACTTTTTCCTCCTATTCTCCTGAACCCACCCCACTTATCCCTACACTCTCTCCACCTCTCCCTGCATTCTCTCCTCCTCCCCTGCAAACTCTCCTCTTCCCTTATACTCTCTTCATCTCTCCCTGCTCTCTCTCTTACTCCCCTGCACTCTCTCCACCCCTCCCTGTACTCTCTCCATGTCTCCTACACCTCACCTTTCACTCTCTCAAACTCTCCCTGCCCTCTTTCCACCTCTCCCAGCAATCTCCCCTCCTTCCCTTGCACTTTCTCCTCCTCCCCAGGGCTCACTCCTCCCCTGAAATCTCTCATCCTACCCTCCTCACCTTCTCCTTTCCCAGCACTCTCCCCTCCTCACTCCAACTCTCCCTGCACTCTTCCCCGCGCTTACATACTGCTCTGCTCTCTCCCCCGTGCTCACACACTGTGCTGCTCTCTCCCCTCAGCGGTCACATACTGCGCTGCTCTCTCCCACGCGCTCACATACTGCGCTGCTCTCTCCCCCGCGCTCACATACTGCGCTGCTTTCTCCCCCGCGCTCACACACTGCGCTGCTCTCTCCCCCGCGCTCACACCCTGCGCTACTCTCTCCCCCGCGCTCACACCCTGCGCTGCTCTCTCCCCCGCGCTCACACCCTGCGCTGCTCTCTCCCCGCGCTCACACCCTGCGCTGCTCTCTCCCCCGCGCTCACACACTGCGCTGCTCTCTCCCCCGCGCTCACACACTGCGCTGCTCTCTCCCACGCGCTCACACACTGCGCTGATCTCTCCCCCGTGCTCACACCCTGCGCTGCTCTCTCCCCCGCGCTCACACACTGCGCTGCTCTCTCCCCGCGCTCACACACTGCGCTGCTCTCTCCCCCGCGCTCACACACTGCGCTGCTCTCTTCCCCGCGCTCACACACTGCGCTGCTCTCTCCCCGTGCTCACACCCTGCGCTGCTCTCTCCCCCGCGCTCACACCCTGCGCTGCTCTCTCCCCCCGCGCTCACACACTGCGCTGCTCTCTCCCCCGCGCTCACACACTGCGCTGCTCTCTCCCCCGTGCTCACACCCTGCGCTGCTCTCTCCCCCGCGCTCACACACTGCGCTGCTCTCTCCCCCGCGCTCACACACTGCGCTGCTCTCTCCCCCGCGCTCACACCCTGCGCTGCTCTCTCCCCGCGCTCACACCCTGCGCTGCTCTCTCCCCGCGCTCACACCCTGCGCTGCTCTCTCCCCCGCGCTCACACACTGCGCTGCTCTCTCCCCCGCGCTCACACCCTGCGGTGCTCTCTCCCCCGCGCTCACACACTGCGCTGCTCTCTCCCCCTCGCTCACACACTGCGCTGCTCTCTCCCCCTCGCTCACACACTGCGCTGCTCTCTCCCCCGCGCTCACACACTGCGCTGCTCTCTCCCCCGCGCTCACACACTGCGCTGCTCTCTCCCCCGCGCTCACACACTGCGCTGCTCTCTCCCCCGCGCTCACACACTGCGCTGCTCTCTCCCCCGCGCTCACACACTGCGCTGCTCTCTCCCCCGCGCTCACACCCTGCGCTGCTCTCTCCCCCACGCTCACACACTGCGCTGCTCTCTCCCCCGCGCTCACACCCTGCGCTGCTCTCTCCCCCGCGCTCACACACTGCGCTGCTCTCTCCCCGCGCTCACACACTGCGCTGCTCTCTCCCCCGCGCTCACACACTGCGCTGCTCTCTCCCCCGCGCTCACACCCTGCGCTGCTCTCTCCCCCGCGCTCACACCCTGCGCTGCTCTCTCCCCCGCGCTCACACCCTGCGCTGCTCTCTCCCCCGCGCTCACACACTGCGCTGCTCTCTCCCCCGCGCTCACACACTGCGCTGCTCTCTCCCCCGCGCTCACACACTGCGCTGCTCTCTCCCCCTCGCTCACACACTGCGCTGCTCTCTCCCCCTCGCTCACACACTGCGCTGCTCTCTCCCCCGCGCTCACACACTGCGCTGCTCTCTCCCCGCGCTCACACACTGCGCTGCTCTCTCCCCGCGCTCACACACTGCGCTGCTCTCTCCCCCGCGCTCACACACTGCGCTGCTCTCTCCCCCGCGCTCACACACTGCGCTGCTCTCTCCCCCGCGCTCACACCCTGCGCTGCTCTCTCCCCCGCGCTCACACCCTGCGCTGCTCTCTCCCCGCGCTCACACCCTGCGCTGCTCTCTCCCCCGCGCTCACACACTGCGCTGCTCTCTCCCCCGCGCTCACACACTGCGCTGCTCTCTCCCCCGCGCTCACACACTGCGCTGCTCTCTCCCCCGCGATCACACACTGCGCTGCTCTCTCCCCGCGCTCACACACTGCGCTGCTCTCTCCCCCGCGCTCACACCCTGCGCTGCTCTCTCCCCCGCGCTCACACACTGCGCTGCTCTCTCCCCCGCGCTCACACACTGCGCTGCTCTCTCCCCCGCGCTCACACACTGCGCTGCTCTCTCCCCCGCGCTCACACACTGCGCTGCTCTCTCCCCGCGCTCACACACTGCGCTGCTCTCTCCCCCGCGCTCACACACTGCGCTGCTCTCTCCCCCGCGCTCACACCCTGCGCTGCTCTCTCCCCCGCGCTCACACCCTGCGCTGCTCTCTCCCCCGCGCTCACACCCTGCGCTGCTCTCTCCCCCGCGCTCACACACTGCGCTGCTCTCTCCCCCGCGCTCACACACTGCGCTGCTCTCTCCCCCGCGCTCACACCCTGCGCTGCTCTCTCCCCCGCGCTCACACCCTGCGCTGCTCTCTCCCCCGCGCTCACACCTGCGCTGCTCTCTCCCCGCGCTCACACACTGCGCTGCTCTCTCCCCCGCGCTCACACACTGCGCTGCTCTCTCCCCCGCGCTCACACACTGCGCTGCTCTCTCCCCCGCGCTCACACACTGCGCTGCTCTCTCCCCCGCGCTCACACACTGCGCTGCTCTCTCCCCCGCGCTCACACACTGCGCTGCTCTCTCCCCCGCGCTCACACACTGCGCTGCTCTCTCCCCCGCGCTCACACACTGCGCTGCTCTCTCCCCGCGCTCCACACACTGCGCTGCTCTCTCCCCCGCGCTCTCTTCTTTCTCCAGCAGGATAAATGTTTCTCTTCCTCCTTCACGGATCTGAAATTCAGGGAAGAGATCACAGAGTCTCCTGCAGTCTTTCCTCCCTCCAGCACCGCTGTCTCCCATCTCTCTGTACACCTATGTTTGCACTCTCTCCTCCTACATCTCCAACTTCTCTCCTCCCTTTCCTCCTATCTCTGCCCTTACCTCTATCTGCACTCTCAACTCCCTCTTTTCTCCTCCTCCTCCTCTGTCTCCTCTCTCCTCCCTCTGTTCGCAATCTCTCTCCTCCTCCTGTCTCTTTCCTCCTCTCTCTCATCCTCCTCCTCTCTCCTCCTCCTCTCTCTCTTCTTTCCTCCTCTCTCTCCTCCTCCTCTCTCTCTTCTGCTCCGTCACCTCCTCTCTTCTCTCCTCCTCCTCTGTCTCTCCTCCTCTCTGTCTTCTCTCTCCTCCTCCTCTGTTTTCAAATTCAAATGAGCTTTATTGGCAGGACTAAGTACATATTAGCATTGCCAAAGCAAATGGTAAAAGATAGGGGGGGCGGGGGTGGGGAGTAGATAGGCATATAGAGGTCCAGGATATATCCAGATCCTTTTAGAGGGTAGGGGCATGTCCAAGGTGGGGTACAGAAGTCCATGGCGTCAGGCACTTAGTTGGGGAATAGGGGCATGTCCCGGGTGGGGTATAGACATCCATGGTATATCAGTCTCCTCTTAGTCTGTGGCAGGCACTGACGTATTGCGCTGCTATGGGACGCTGCACTTTCCTCTTCTCTTCTCTTTCCTCACATTCTCTCTCCTCCTCTGTCTCTCCTCCTCCTCTCTCGTCTCTCCTCCTCTGTCCTCTCTCTCCTCCTCTGTCTCTCCTCCTCCTTCTCCTCTCTCCTCCTCCTCTGTCCTCTCTCTCCTCCTCTCTCTTCTCTCCTCCTCCTCCCTCTCTTCTCTCTCCTCCTCTGTCTCTCCTCCTCCCTCTCCTCTCCTCCTCCTCCTCCTCTGTCCTCTCTCTCCTCCTCTCTCTTCTCTCCTCCTCCTCGCTCTCTTCTCTCTCCTCCTCTGTCTCTCCTCCTCCCTCTCCTCTCTCCTCCTCTGTCTCTCCTCCTCCACCCTCTCTTCTCTCTCCTCCTCTGTCCTCCCTCCTCCTCCTCCTCTGTCCTCTCTCCTCCTCTCTCTCTCCTCCTCCTCTGTCCTCTCTCCTCCTCTCTCTTCTCTCCTCCTCTCTCTCTCTCTAACTCCTCTCTCTCTTCTCTCCTCCTCCTCTGTCTCCTCCTCCTCCTCTGTCTCTCCTCCTCCCTCTGTCTCCTCTCCCTCCTCCTCCTCCTCTCTCTCCCTCCTCCTCTGTCTCTCCTCCTCCTCTCTCTCCTCCTCCTCTCTTCTCTCCTCCTCCTCTCTCTCTCTCCTCTTCTCTCTCCTCTCTCTCTTCTCTCCTCTCCTCTCTTCTCCTCTCTCTCTCCTCCTCTGTCCTTTCTCCTCCTCTCTCCTTCTCTCCTCCTCTCTCCTCCTCCTCTCTGTCTCCTCCTCCTCCTCTGTCTCTCCTCCTCCTCCTCTGTCTCTCCTCCCTCCTCCTCTCTCCTCCTCTCCCTCTCTCTCCTCCTCCTCCTCTGTCTCTCCTCCCTCCTCCCTCTGTTCTCTCTCCTCCTCCTGTCTCTCCTCCTCCTCCTCTGTCTCTCCTCCTTCCTCTCTCGTCTCTCCCTCCTCTTTCTCTCTCCTCCTCTCTCTCCTCCTCTCTCTCCCTCTCCTTCTTCCTCCTCCTCCTCTCTCTCTCTCCTCCTCTCTCCTCCTCCTCTCTCTCTCTCTCTCTCCCTCCTCTGTCCTCCTCCTCCTCTCTCTCTCTCCTCCTCTCTCTCCTCTCTCTCCTCCTCATCTCCTCTGTCTCTCCTCCTCTCTCCTCCTCCTCTCTCTCTCCTCCTCCTCTCTCTCTCTCCTCCCTCCTCTCCTCCTCCTCCTCTCTTCTCTCTCCTCCTCTGTCTCTCCTCCTCTGTCTCTCCTCCTCTGTCTCTCCTCCTCCTCTCTCTCTCTCTCCTCTCTCTCCTCCTCTCTTCTCTCCTCCTCCTCTCTCTCCTCCTCTGTCTCTCTCCTCTTCCCCTCTCTCTCCTCCTCCTCTCTCCTCCTCCTCCCTCCTCCTCCTCCTCCTCCCTCTCTCTCCTCCTCCCTCCTTTCTCTCTCCTCCTCTCTCTCTCTCCTCTGTCTCTCCTCCTCCTCCTCCTCTCTTCTCTCCTCTCTCTTCTCTCTTCCTCTGTCTCTCCTCCTCCTCTCTCTCTCCTCTGTCTCTCCTCTCTTCTCTCCTCCTCCTCTCTCTCCTCCTCTCTCTCCTCCTCCTCTGTCTCTCCTCCTCTTCTCTCTCCTCCTCTGTCTCTCCTCCTCTCTCTCCTCCTCCTCTGTCTCTCCTCCCTCTCCTCTCTTCTCTCTCCTCCTCCTCCTCTTCTCTCTCCTCTGTCTCTCCTCCTCCTCTGTCTCTCCTCTCTCTCTCTCTCCTCCTCTCCTCCTCTGTCTCTCCTCCTCTCTCTCTCCTCCTCTCTCTCTCCTCTGTCTCTCCTCCTCTCTCTCCTCCTCTGTCTCTCCTCCTCTCTCTCTCCTCCTGTCTCTCCTCCCTCTCTCTCTCCTCTCCTGTCTCTCCTCCTCTCCTCTCTCCTCCTCTCCTCCTCTGTCTCTCCTCCTCTCTCTCCTCCTCCTCTGTCTCTCTCTCTCTTCTCCTCTTCTCTCTCCTCTCTCCTCCTCTGTCTCTCCTCCTCTCTCTCCTCCTCCTCTGTCTCTCCTCCTCTTCTCTCTCCTCCTCTCCTCCTATGTCTCCCTCCTCTCTCTCCCTCCTCCTGTCTCCTCCTCCTCTCCTCCTCTTCCTCTCTCTCCCTGTCTCTCCTCTCTCTCCTCCTTCTCTCTCTCCTTCCTCTCCTCCTCTCTCTCCTCTTCTCTCTCCTCTGTCTCTCTCCTCTCTCTCCTCCTCCTGTCTCTCCTCCCTCTTCTCTCTCCTCCTCTGTCTCTCCTCCTCTCTCTCCTCCTCCTCTTCTCTCCTCCTCTCCTCCTCTTCTCTCTCCTCTCCTCCTCTCTCTCCTCCTCTCTCCTCCTCCTCCTCTGTCTCTCCTCCTCTGTCTCCTCCTCCCTCCTCTCTCCTCTTCTCTCCTCTCTCTCCTCCTCTCTTCTCCTCCTCCTCCTCCCTCTCTTCTCCTCCTCCTCCCTCCTCTCTCCTCCTCTGTCTCTCCTCTCTGTCTCTCCTCCTCCTCTCTCTTCTCTCTCCTCCTCTCCCTCTCTCCTCCCCTTCTCTCCTCCTCTGTCTCTCCTCTCTCTCTTCTTCTCCCTCCTCCTCTCTTCTCTCCTCCTCTCTCTCTCCTCTTCTCTCTCTCCTCCTCTCTCCTCCTCTCCTCTGTCTCTCTCCTCTGTCTCTCCTCCTCCTCTCTCTCTCCTCTCCTCCTCCTTCTCCTCCTCCCTCTCTCCTCTCCTCCTCTCTTCTCTCCTCCTCCTCTCTCTCTCTCCTCCTCCTCCCTCTCTTCTCCTCTCTCTCCTCCTCCTCCTCTCTCCTCCTCTGTCTCTCTCCTCCGTCCTCTCTCTCTTCTCTCTCCTCCTCTCTCTCTTCCCCCTCCTCATCCTCCTCCTTCATCCTCGTCTCTCTCCTCCTCCTCCTCTCCTCCTCTCCTCTCTCCTCCTCTGTCTCTCCTCTCTCTTCTCTCTCCTCCTCTCTTCTCCT
>NW_027362762.1:28955550-29117839 GCF_046119375.1 Phyllobates terribilis | reverse complement strand
GTGTGTATATAGTAGGTGTGTATATATAGTACATGTATGAGATGTGTATATAGTAGGTGTGTATATATAGTACATGTATGAGGTGTGTATATAGTAGGTGTGTATATATAGTACATGTATGAGGTGTGTATATAGTAGGTGTGTATATATAGTACATGTATGAGGTGTGTATATAGTAGGTGTGTATATATAGTACATGTATGAGGTGTGTATATAGTAGGTGTATATATATAGTACATGTATGAGGTGTGTATATAGTAGGTGTGTGTATATATAGTACATGTATGAGGTGTGTATATAGTAGGTGTGTGTATATAGTAGGTGTGTGTATATATAGTACATGTATGAGGTGTGTATATAGTAGTGTATGTGTATATAGTAGGTGTGTATATATAGTACATGTATGAGATGTGTATATAGTATGTGTGTATATATAGTACATGTATGAGGTGTGTATATAGTAGGTGTGTATATATAGTACATGTATGAGATGTGTATATAGTATGTGTGTATATATAGTACATGTATGAGGTGTGTATATAGTAGGTGTGTATATATAGTACATGTATGAGGTGTGTATATAGTAGGTGTGTATATATAGTACATGTATGAGGTGTGTATATAGTAGGTGTGTATATATAGTACATGTATGAGGTGTGTATATAGTAGGTGTGTATATAGTACATGTATGAGGTGTGTATATAGTAGGTGTGTATATATAGTACATGTATGAGGTGTGTATATAGTAGGTGTGTGTATATATAGTACATGTATGAGGTGTGTATACAGTAGGTGTGTATATATAGTACATGTATGAGGTGTGTATATAGTAGGTGTGTGTATAATAGTACATGTATGAGGTGTGTATATAGTAGGTGTGTGTATATATAGTACATGTATGAGGTGTGTATATAGTAGGTGTGTATATAGTACATGTATGAGGTGTGTATATAGTAGGTGTGTGTATATAGTACATGTATGAGGTGTGTATATAGTAGGTGTGTGTATATATAGTACATGTATGAGGTGTGTATATAGTAGGTGTGTATATATAGTACATGTATGAGGTGTGTATATAGTAGGTGTGTATATATAGTACATGTATGAGGTGTGTATATAGTAGGTGTGTATATATAGTACATGTATGAGGTGTGTATATAGTAGGTGTGTGTATATAGTACATGTATGAGGTGTGTATATAGTAGGTGTGTATATATAGTACATGTATGAGGTGTGTATATAGTAGGTGTGTATATATAGTACATGTATGAGGTGTGTATATAGTAGGTGTGTATATATAGTACATGTATGAGGTGTGTATATAGTAGGTGTGTATATATAGTACATGTATGAGGTGTGTATATAGTAGGTGTGTATATATAGTACATGTATGAGGTGTGTATATAGTAGGTGTGTATATATAGTACATGTATGAGGTGTGTATATAGTAGGTGTGTATATATAGTACATGTATGAGGTGTGTATATAGTAGGTGTGTATATAGTACATGTATGAGGTGTGTATATAGTAGGTGTGTATATATAGTACATGTATGAGGTGTGTATATAGTAGGTGTGTATATATAGTACATGTATGAGGTGTGTATATAGTAGGTGTGTATATATAGTACATGTATGAGGTGTGTATATAGTAGGTGTGTATATATAGTACATGTATGAGGTGTGTATATAGTAGGTGTGTGTATATAGTACATGTATGAGGTGTGTATATAGTAGGTGTGTGTATATAGTACATGTATGAGGTGTGTATATAGTAGGTGTGTATATATAGTACATGTATGAGGTGTGTATACAGTAGGTGTGTATATATAGTACATGTATGAGGTGTGTATATAGTAGGTGTGTATATATAGTACATGTATGAGGTGTGTATATAGTAGGTGTGTATATAGTACATGTATGAGGTGTGTATATAGTAGGTGTGTGTATATAGTACATGTATGAGGTGTGTATATAGTAGGTGTGTATATATAGTACATGTATGAGGTGTGTATATAGTAGGTGTGTGTATATATAGTACATGTATGAGGTGTATATATAGTAGGTGTGTGTATATAGTACATGTATGAGGTGTGTATATAGTAGGTGTGTGTATATATAGTACATGTATGAGGTGTGTATATAGTAGGTGTGTGTATATAGTACATGTATGAGGTGTATATATAGTAGGTGTGTGTATATAGTACATGTATGAGGTGTGTATATAGTAGGTGTGTGTATATATAGTACATGTATGAGGTGTGTATATATATAGTACATGTATGAGGTGTATATATAGTAGGTGTGTGTATATAGTACATGTATGAGGTGTATATATAGTAGGTGTGTGTATATAGTACATGTATGAGGTGTGTATATAGTAGGTGTGTGTATATAGTACATGTATGAGGTGTATATATAGTAGTGTGTATATAGTACATGTATGAGGTGTGTATATAGTAGGTGTGTGTATATATAGTACATGTATGAGGTGTGTATATAGTAGGTGTGTGTATATATAGTACATGTATGAGGTGTGTATATAGTAGGTGTGTGTATATAGTACATGTATGAGGTGTGTATATAGTAGGTGTGTGTATATATAGTACATGTATGAGGTGTGTATATAGTAGGTGTGTGTATATAGTACATGTATGAGGTGTGTATATAGTAGGTGTGTGTATATATAGTACATGTATGAGGTGTATATATAGTAGGTGTGTGTATATAGTACATGTATGAGGTGTATATATAGTAGGTGTGTGTATATAGTACATGTATGAGGTGTGTATATAGTAGGTGTGTGTATATAGTACATGTATGAGGTGTATATATAGTAGGTGTGTGTATATAGTACATGTATGAGGTGTGTATATAGTAGGTGTGTGTATATATAGTACATGTATGAGGTGTGTATATAGTAGGTGTGTGTATATATAGTACATGTATGAGGAGTGTATATAGTAGGTGTGTGTATATATAGTACATGTATGAGGTGTGTATAGTAGGTGTGTGTATATATAGTACATGTATGAGGTGTGTATATAGTAGGTGTGTGTATATAGTACATGTATGAGGTGTGTATATAGTAGGTGTGTGTAATAGTGTTGAGCGAGCGCCGAGCATTTCCGGGTTACTCGGCGGGAGCTCGGGTCTCCTCCCTGCATGTTTGGCGATCTTTACAGAGCCAATGAACATGCAGGGATTGCCAGCCAGTCACTGTAATGCCGCAGCCATGTTGTTTGTGGGCATTACAGTGATTGGCTGGCCGCACAGCGTCACCTCGAGTATTAAACCCGGGCGCCGCCATCTTGGACACAGTCGCTCCGCATCAGACAGTGTAGGGACAGCGCTGCTGATTTAGGGAGAGATATATCCTGCAAAATAGTTAGTGTAGGGTCTGTAAAGTCTGCCAGAGCAAACAAACAGTCCTTCTCATGACTAATATCCATCCCAGGTATATCAGGCAGGCAGACTGTATAGGAGATGCAGTGGTTATACCAGCAAACGCTGCATTACAGTCCTGTGTGCTCCTGTTGCTGAAATTGCTGGACTTATCCCCAGGTCTCAGGGGCCAGGAAAAATCCTTTTTTTTTCATCTAAATCCTCTTTTTTTCCTCCTTCACAATGTACAAATACCCATCTTATTAACCTTTTGGTGTGTCCCCCCCCCCAATAAAAAAAAAGTGTGTCTCTGATTGTTCAGACACAAATATATCTGTTGAAAATAGTCTGGTGTAGGCCAGAGAAATACAAGTGTGGTTTTGCAGTTCCACGGTACAAACCTCTGTATTATCCACTTTTGGGCCATTTGTATCTAAAAAAAACAGTTTGAGTGTGTCGCTCACTGCTCAGCCGCAAATATATATATTTAAAAAAGTGTGCTATACCCCAGTAAACAATAACTGTGGTTTTGCTGTTCCACAGTAAGAAATCCCTATTATTCAGCTTTTGGTATTTTTTCCATAAAGAAAAACAGTAATAGTTTCTCCCTGATTGTTCAGATTATTTAAAAGAGTCGGGTGTAGGCCAGAGAAATAGAACTGTGGTTTTCCTCTTCCACGGTTCTAATCTCCTTTTTATTACCCTTTTTCCATTGATAGTGCGAGTGTAAGCTATTTTACTTCATTTACAATGGGCAAGGCGCGTGGCAAGGGACGTGGAACTGGACGTTCTGGTGATGGTGCGTGTAGAGGACGGGGCCGTGGCCAAGGTGAAAATGTGCCACAACCAACAGCCACATCTTCTTGCTCCCACTTCTTGACCGAATTACTAGGAAAGCACAGAACAACACCAGTATTGTGAACTGATCAGTGTGAACAGATTATTAATTGGATAGCAGATAATACTTCCAGTTACCTGGGCACCACCACCTCCGGTCTGTCTTCCACACAGTCAACTCTTAGTAGCCGTGAGTCTTGACTGCATACTCCTCCTCACCCTGATGCTCCTTCCTCCCACCATGCCGAGTGTCGTCAGACAGCAACTGATCCCACACTTGGACACTCTGAAGAGCTGTTCACTGGTCCATTTCCAGATTTGTGCCCCTCGCCTGCTCCGCTTGATGTGGTGGAAGAGGAGATCCCATGTAGCGATGCCCAAATATTTGAACATCCACGGCCACAGGAAGTCGACGCTGGCAATTTGTCACAAGAGGTGGACGATGACAAGACACAATTGCCAGGAAGTGAGGAGGAGGATCGTGGTGCGCAAGTGGAAGAGGAGGAGGTGGTGGATGATCTAGTAACTGACCCAACGTGGCAGGAGAACACGCAGAGTGAGGCCAGCAGCACACAGAGGGAGGGAGGCAGAGTACCCCAACAGGCAGGAAGAAGCAGTGTGGTGGCCGCACACAGAAGGCGGGCAACCGTTGCCCATAACACGAACACGAGGGACGTTGCCAGTACAAGCGGTAGGTCTTCCAGAGTCTGGAATTTTTTTAAAGACTCTGCTGCTAACCCTAAAAAGGCCATTTGTACCACCTGCCATGCCAGCATCAGCAGGGGTGACAAAACTAGTAGCCTACACCACCACCAGCATGATCAGGCACATGGCAGCAAAGCCCCGTACTTTGTGGGGTGAACCCCAGGGTCCACGACCAGTGTCAGCGGGTGTCACCACTGCTTCTTCCGCTGTTGTGCATGTAATAGAACCCCCTGTTGTGAGTGCAAGGCAATCCCCTGTCCATACTGCATGCAAAGATGCCCCCTCCTCTCAGTCTTCACTTGTTATGGCAGTTTCTCAAGAAACAGCATCAATGTCCACGTCCACGTCCCACCGCAGCGTTCAATTGTCCATATCCCAGACCTTTGAATGAAAGCGGAAATTCGCAGCTAACGCCCCACAGGCCACAGTCCTAAATTCGCACATTTCACGACTGCTTGCGTTGGAAATGCTGCCTTTTAGGCTGGTGGAGACGGATACCTTCCGCAACCTTATGGCGGTGGCCGTCTCTCAGTACTCGGTCCCCAGCCGACACTATTTTGCCCGGTGTGCCATCCCCACACTACACAAGCACGTGTTCCAAAACATCTGCCGTGCCCTCAACAACGCAGTTACTGGGAGAGTCCACCTAACAACAGACACGTGGACAAGTGCTTGTGGCCAGGGACGGTACATCTCCCTAACGGCACACTGGGTAAACATAGTGGAAGCCGGGACCCAGTCGGACCTTGGGACGGGACACATCCTCCCCACACCGAGGATTGCGGGCCCTATGTCAGTCAGAGTTGCCCCCACAGTGTACAGCTCCTGCGCATCATCCTCCTTCTCATGTTCAGCCTCCATCTCAGATATCACCACATCAGTTATAAGCTGGAAGCATTGCAGTACTGCCTCCGCCAAGCGGCAACAGGCTGTGCTGAAACTCATAAGCTTAGGTGATAAACCTCACACTGCTTGTGAGTTGTGGACAGCTGTGAAAGAGCAGGCAGATCTGTGGCTGAGACCGCTGAACCTACATCCAGGCATGGTCGTGTGTGACAAAGGCCGTAACCTGGTGGCGGCTCTGAGGCGAGGCGAGATCACACACGTACCATGCCTGGCTCATGTGCTTAACCTCGTGGTTCAGCGGTTTCTTAAATCGTACCCTGAGTTGCCAGATCTGCTCCTCAAAGTACGCCGCCTATTAGCTCATTTTCGCAAGTCGGCTACAGCTTCCGCCGCCCTTGCTGTGTTGCAACAGCGTTTGCAGCTTCCAGCACACCGACTGGTGTGTGATGTCCCCACACATTGGAACTCTTCCCTCCACATGTTTCAAAGGATTTGTGAGCAGCAGAGAGCAGTTGTAGAGTACCAGCTGCAACAAGGCCGTCGATATTCAGGTCAGACTCCACACATAAGACATCAGGAGTGGACCTGGATGTCTGACATCTGTACCATCTTGACAAACTTTGAGGACTCCACCCAGATGGTGAGTGGCGATGACGCCATCATTAGCGTCAGCATTCCACTTGTCTGTCTTTTGCAACGCACTCGACAGAGAATTAAAGAGGAGGCATTGTAGCCAGAGTATGATGAGATGGATCAAGAAGCAGTAGTGGTCGTTTACACACAGTCCAGCCTCATCTCATCCCAACGTGCATTGGGGGACAATGAGGGAGAGGAGGAGGAGGAGGAGGAAGAACAGGAGCTTGTATTATGCGCTGTAGACGGTAGTACCTGTACAACTGTCATACCGTCGGTTCAGCGTGGGTGGCCTGAGGCCAGGGGGGAGGAGGAGGAGGAGGAGAGCATTGTTAGTCGTCATCTTGATGAGGACACGGAAGTCTTGCCCGTTACCAGTCTGGCATGCATGGCTCACTTTATGTTACGCTGCCTTAACTGTGACCCTCGCGTTTTCAAAATGTTGGGTGACAGTCAATACTGGTTGGTGACACTTTTAGACCCCCGCTACAAGGAGAACTTTCACTCTCTTATTCCTGAGGAGGAGAGGTCTACAAAAATGTGGCAGTACCAGAAGGCCCTTTCTGCAGAGCTGTTAAAAAAGTTCCCATCTGAACACGCTAGTGGCAGAGGTCACAGTTCGTTGACCAACCAAGGCGTACATGCGAGAGAGACGCAACTCCAATCCAGAAGAGGCAGGGGAACACTGTCATCGTTCTGGGACATTTTTCTGAGACCCGCCCAGCTTACAGACCCTGAGGCGCGGGGTACTCTCACAAGGAGTGGAAAGTTTCAAAAGATGGTGAGGGAGTACCTTGCCGACCGTACCAGCGTCCTCCATGATTCCGCTGTGCCTTTTAATTATTGGGTATCTAAGCTGGACACTTGGAATGAACTCGCTCTGTACGCCTTGGAGGTCCTGGCCTGCCCTGCCGCTAGCGTGTTATCGGAGCGTGTTTTTAGTGCAGCTGAGGGAATTATAACTGATAAGTGCACTCGCCTGTCAACTGACAATGCTGACAAGCTGACCCTTATCAAAATGAACAAGGGCTGGATTGGGCCAGACTTCTCATCACCAGCAAATGACAGCAGAGTAACATAAAGTTAAATCCACTGTGTTTTTTCGGGAGGTGTATTCACATGCACCGCTTCACACCCACACATGGGTATATGCTTCCTCATTTCGGCTGTTTTATGTTCTTCTCCTTATCCTCAGCCTCCACCACCACTATACCACCAGGGTGACTGTGGTCCGCGTTGCCATTATTGAAAGTTCCTCCGTCCTTATTTTTGTCAGCTTTTGCTTGGAAGGCATAAGCAAAGACTGTGGGAGACCCACTCCCCAATAATGGGAATAATATTTTTAAGATGCTGTACTGTATGGCTCTTGTAAGGGGCATTAAAAGCGTCTTGTTAAGCTACTGCGACCTCCACCACTTTTCCGAGGGGCATTAAAAGTGTCTTGTTAAGCTACTGCGACCTCCACCACTTTTCCGAGGGGCATTAAAAGTGTTTTGTTAAGCTACTGGGACCTCCACGTCTCTTCTGAGGGGCATTAAAAGCATCTTGTTAAGCTACTGGGACCTCCACGTCTCTTCTGAGGGGCATTAAAACTGTCTTGTTAAGCTACTGCGACCTCCACGTCTCTTCTGAGGGGCATTAAAAGCGTCTTGCTAAGCTACTGGGACCTCCACGTCTCTTCTGAGGGGCATTAAAAGCGTCTTGTTAAGCTACTGTGACCTCCACCACTTTTCCGAGGGGCATTAAAAGCTTCTTGTTAAGCTACTGGGACCTCCACATCTCTTCTGAGGGGCATTAAAAGTGTCTTGTTAAGCTACTGGGACCTCCACGTCTCTTCTGAGGGGCATTAAAACCGTCTTGTTAAGCTACTGGGACCTCCACGTCTCTTCTGAGGGGCATTAAAAGCATCTTGTTAAGCTACTGGGACCTCCACGTCTCTTCTGAGGGGCATTAAAAAGCATCTTGTTAAGCTACTGGGACCTCCACCACTTTTCCGAGGGGCACAAAAAAACATCTTGTTAAGCTACTGGGACCTCCACGTCTCTTCTGAGGGGCATTAACCCCTTCAGGACCCAGCCTATTTTGACCCCAAAGACCTTGGCATTTTTGTCAATTCTGACCAGTGTCCCTTTACGAGGTAAAAACTCTGGAACACTTCAACAGATCCTAGCGATTCTGAGATTGTTTTTTCGTGACATATTGGGCTTCATGTTAGTATTAAATTTAGGTCAATAATATTTGCGTTTATTTGTGAAAAAATCAAAAATTTGGAAAAATTTTTGAAAATTTTGCAATTTTCAAATTTTGAATTTTTATTCTGCTAAAGCAGAGAGATATGTCACACAAAATAGTTAATAAATAACATTTCCCGCATGTCTACTTTACATTAGCACAATTTTGTAAAAAAAAATTTTTTTGGTAGGAAGTTTGAAGGGTTCAAAATTCATCAGCAAATTTTCTTTTTTCCAGCAAAATTTACAAAACCATTTTTTTTTGTGACCACACCACATTTGAAGTCCCTTTGAGGGGTGTACATGACAGAAAACACCCAAAAATGACACCATTCCAAAAACTGCACCCCTCAAGCTACTCAAAACTACTTTCAAGAAGATTATTAACCCTTCAGGTGCATCACAGGAACTAAAGCAACATGGAAGAAAAAAATGAACATTTTAATTTTTCTAACAAAAATTTTCTTTTAGACTAAATTTTTTAATTTTCACATGGGTAACAGGATAAAATGCATCCCAAAATTTGTTGGGCAATTTCTCCTGAGAAGACCGATACCTCATATGTGGTCATAAACCACTGTTTGGTTGCACATCTGGGCTCAGAAGGGAAGGAGTGACATTTCACTTTTTGAATGGAAAATTAGCTCCTAAAGTCAAATTGCGCTCCTTCCCTTCTGAGCCCTGCCATGTGCCCAAACAGTGATTTATGACCACATATGAGGTATCGGTGTACTCAGGAGAAATTGCCCAACAAATTTTAGGATGCATTTTATCCTGTTACCCATGTGAAAATTAAAAAATTTAGGCTAAAAGAAAATTTTTGTGAAAAAAAAGTACTTTTTCGTTTTCACAGATCAATTTGTGAAGCACCTGGGGGTTTAAAGTGCTGACTATGCATCTAGATAAGTTCCCTGGGGGGTCTAGTTTCCAAAATAGGGTCACTTATGGGGGAGCTCCAATGTTTAGGCACACAGGGGCTCTCCAAGCGCAACATGGTGTCATGTTATCATTGGGAGGGGGGGTGATCACAGGGGGTGATCATTGGGAGGTGGGGGGTGATCTCTGGGGGGAGGGGGTGATCATTGGGAGGGGGTGATCATTGGGAGGGGGGGTGATCTCAGGGGGGAGGGGGTGATCATTGGGAGGTTGGGGGTGATCACTGGGGGTAGGGGGTGATCATTGGGAGGGGGTGATCATTGGGAGGGGGGGTGATCACTGGGAGGGGGGGTTATCACTGGGAAGGGGGGAAGGTGGGTGAGATCACTGGGACTGGGGGATGGTGGGTGTGATCACAGGCGCAGGGCATTTACACTGAGCCTGCTGCTGCCTGTGATCACAGTCCACCGGCTGTCAGAAGGAGAGCAGCAGCCGGTGGATCAAGACGTGGAAGATGGATGGAGCGGAGGTCGGGGTGCAGGTAAGAAATTGGGAGGGGGGTAGAGGGGGGGTGTCGGGGGGAAGTGGGGGCAATACTACCTGCTGCGGATCAGCGGCGACGGATCAGCGGTGGCGGCGGTAGACGATCCACGGCGGCAGCAGCAGACGATCCACGGCGGCGGCAGCAGACGATCCACGGCGGCAGCAGCAGACGATCCACGGCGGCAGCAAGATGATCCACGGCGGCAGCAGAAGATCCAGGGACGGGATGGAGCTGAGGAATTTCAGCCATCGTGAACAACTCCTTCCACATCTGATTGGGGCTAGTGTCCATGTGACACTAGCCCCCCAATCAGATCTGAGGGGAGGGGGGGACAGAGGTGACACTCCCCCAGCCAATGGCTGATGCTATATGCATCAAGCCATGCCCAGATAGTAAATATTTCACCAATTTCCATTGGTGAAATATTTAATTCATTCCGATTGGCAGTTTCACTAAAGTGAAAGTGAAACTGCCAATCGGGGGGGTTTTAGGCAGTAGCAACTGTGACACCTGAGTGACCCCGCTCGCACGCGCTGCAGGGGCGCGATCCCTCCATGTCACAGACGCTGTGACACGGGTCAGGAACAAACTGATTTCCATGTCACAGACGCTGTGACACGGGTCGGGAAGGGGTTAAAATGTTGTTTTTAATTAATCTCTAACCTTCACGACTCTTCGAACGGGCATTGCATTTCCTACTAATTTTTGGCAGCTTTTGCTTGGAAGGCATAAGCAAAGACTATGGGAGACCCACTCCCCAATAATGGGAATAATGTTTGTAATATGCTGTACTGCATGGGTCTTGTAAGGTGCATTGCATGTTCCTCCGCCCTAATTTTTGGTAGCTTTTGCTTGGAAGGCATAGGCAAAGACTATGGGAGACCCATTCCCCAATAATGGGAATAATGTTTGTAATACGCTGTACTGCATGGCTCTTGTAAGGGGCATTGCAAGTTCCTCCGTCCTAATTTTTGGCAGCTTTTGCTTGGAAGGCATAAGCAAATACTATGGGAGACACACTCCCCAATAATGGGAATAATGTTTGTAATATGCTGTACTGTATGGCTCTTGTAAGGGGCATTAAAATGGTCTTGTTAAGCTACTGTGACCTCCACGTCTCTTCCGAGGGGCATTAGAACCGTCTTGTTAAGCTACTGGGACCTCCACGTCTCTTCAAAGGGGCATTGCAATGTTGTTTTTAATTACCTCTAACCTCCATGACTCTTCCAACGGGCATTGCATTTCCTCCTAATTTTAGTCAGCTTTTGCTTTTCAATTGCAAAGGCGTAAACTAACGGAGACCCACTCCCCAATAATGGGTAGAAGGTTTTTAGTATGCTGTAATCCACGTCTGTTTCAAGGGGCATTGCAGTTCCTCATAATTTTTGGAAAGCCTTCCATTCACTGCTTAGGCCAACAGTGCACAGGAGACCCAGTTGCTATAAATGGAAAAAACGGTTTAGTTAAGGCCCTCTGACCTCCATGTCATTTCCAAGGGGCATTGGAGTGCCTCGAAATTTTTGGTAGGCATTGCACTCACTGTATGCCCTATAACTGTGTAGCCGATCCGCTCCTTTTGGTACAGAAACATATCCTACAAGACATGTGTGGTTGACTGGCCTGATATTGATGTGAATGGTCCCTGTTCCTCCTGCTCTTTCTCCTTTGCCACCACCTCATCCATCATTCATCACCTGAAGCTTTGTTTTCACGGGAGTCATAGAGTCATAGAACTGGGATAGCAGCAGGAAAACATCCAGCAATCCTCGGAGGAGGTAGGATATGCGCCAAAACGCTGACCACCTCAGGCCTAGCCGCTACTACATACATGCGCTTGAATTCCAAGAAAACAAAGCAGATGCTAACTTCTATCATCATCATCATGCTCCTCACCTTGGCACTCTCAACTCCCCTGATGGAGAAACCAGGGCCCACTGGAGGAGTCTGGTTGACTGGTGGGCTCGTTCAATGCTGCCCTAAAGCAGGCCGGGCTAAGAAAAGTGTGTGGGGGGATGTTCCAAGGAGAAATAGGGGAGGCTGGGGACCGTTTATGGACACCCGGCTGCCCCCAGGTGGCTGGGGACCGTGTGTGGACACCCGGCCGCGGGGCGGCTGTGGACCGAGTATGGACACCCGGCCACCCCCTGGCGGCTGGGGACCGAGTGTGGACACCCGGCTGCCGGGCGGCTGGGGACTGAGTATGGATACCAGGCCGCCAATGCAGCCATGACGTGGTGGCCAGATTCCGCCTCCACATGCCTAAAAGGCCCAATTTCAAGTGCAAGCAAGGAAGCAGTATGGTATTGCAGCCTGGGGGTGGGTGGGTGGCAGGCTGCACACTTACACTTGCATTCCAAGAAAACAAAGCAGATGCTAACTTCTATCATCATCATCATGCTCCTCACCTTGGCACTCTCAACTCCCCTGATGGAGAAGCCAGGGCGCACCGGAAGAGTCTGGTTCTCTGGTGGGCTCGTCCAATGCTGCCCTAAAGCAGGCCAGGCTAAGAAAAGTGTGTGGGGGGATGTTCCAAGGAGAAATAGGGGCGGCTGGGGACCGTTTATGGACACCTGACTGCCCCCAGGCGGCTGGGGACCGTGTGTGGACTGTTATGTTCTGCTACCAGAGCTAAGGAAAGAGAGGAGATCTGTCCCTACGATAGAACTCAGCTGAATCCCTACGATGTAACAGGGAACCTGATCCTGCGATCAGACCTGCTAAAGTCCTAAGCTAGTCTGTACGGAGACCTATAGATGTGGGGAAGGAATCCCTACAAGTACTAAGGACTGGGAGGAAAATGGGACACCTCCTAACAGAAATAGTAGCAGACAGACAAACAAACAAAATATAAAGAACAAAGAGGTCCGTAGACCAAGCAAACTAACAGAGTTAGATACAGAGCACAGGCTAGCTAGAAAGTAGTTATACAATGAAGTCCAGCAAAGCCAGAAGGGCGGAGCAGGATTAAATAGGCCAACGAGGTCATGTGACCAGCAAAGGAAAAAACCTAAGAGCAAGGTTCTAACAGTACCCCCCCTTCTAAGAGGATCCTCCGGATCCCCTAGGACCAGGCTTATCAGGAAATCTCCTGTGAAACGCTCTGATAAGTCTGGACGCGGAAACATCATCTGACCTCACCCAAGAGTTATCCTCGGGTCCGAAACCTTTCCAGGCCACCAGATACTGCAAACTACCTCTATACCGTCTAGAGTTAAGGATGCGAGAAATTTCATATTCCCCGTCCTCCACCACCGGAGGAACAGAGGCAGAGGCGTCACCATCCGACACAACAGCTTTTTTTAACAGAGAGACATGAAATACCGGATTAATTCTCCAGGAGGTAGGAACCTCCAACCTAACAGCAGATTGGTTGACAACCTGAAGCACCTTAAAGGGCCCTACAAACTTGGGACCCAATTTCTTAGAAGGAATCCTCAACCGCAGATTCCTAGAGGACAACCAAACCATGTCACCAACAGCGAACAAAACCTCCTGTCGTTTCCTATCAAAGTAGTCTTTAGATTTTCTGTTGGCCTCCTGAAGATTACCATGCACATCCGTCCAAACTCTCTCCAAATCACCGGAAAAATTCTCCTCCTCAGGCACGGCAGATCCCAACTTGGAGAACGACCCAAACGACGGATGTCTCCCAGAACAACAAAAAAAAGGCGAACAACCAGCAGAAGAAGATGTATGATTGTTCAGAGCAAATTCAGCAAGTGGCAGAAACTCAGACCACCCCTCTTGATTGTCTGCCACAAAACAACGCAAGAACTGCTCAACATCCTGGTTTTTCCTTTCTGTCTGGCCATTAGATTCAGGATGATATCCGGACGAGACCGACAGATGAACTCCCAACCTGTCACAAAAGGCACGCCAAAAACGAGCCACGAACTGAGGACCCCTATCAGAAACAATGTCAGTAGGAACGCCATGAAGTCTGACAATTTCCTTGACAAAGGCCTTAGCGAGAGTTTTAGCGCAGGGCAGTTTGACGAAGGGAACCAAGTGACACATCTTGCTAAAACGGTCCACGACCACCCAGATGACAGTAAAACCCTCAGAGGGGGGAAGGTCAGTTATAAAGTCCATAGCCAAATGTGTCCAAGGAGCACTAGGAACCTCCAAAGGACAAAGCAACCCCGCAGCAGGAGTATGTGAGGACTTAGATCTAGCACATATAGTACATTGACGCACCCACTTAAGGACTTCCTTCTGCCATCCAGGCCACCAAAAACTGCGACCCACCAGTCTCTTGGTCTCAGAGATTCCGGGATGACCTGCCAACCGAGATTCGTGACACTCAATAAACAAATCTCTCCTAAAGGTCCCAGGCACAAACAACCTCCCATGAGGAGTGTTAGAAGGGGCATTCTCCTGTGCTTTAAGAATCTCATCTTCCAAAACGGAGTCCAAAGCAGCTATCACAACACCTTCTTGTAAAATGTTGTCCTCTTTCTCAGCACCGACTATGGGAGAAAAACTGCGAGACAAGGCATCCGCCTTAACATTCTTAGTACCAGGGATGTAAGTAACGGAGAAATTAAACCGCGAGAAAAACAGTGCCCACCTAGCCTGACGGGCATTCAGGCGCTTGGCAGCATCAAGATAGATCAGATTTTTATGATCCGTAAGAACCTGAACAGGAAATTCCGCACCTTCCAAGAAGTGGCGCCAGTGTTCAAATGCGAGTTTAATAGCCAATAATTCCCGATTACCAATATCGTAATTCAGTTCAGTCTCCGAAAATTTTTTTGAAAAAAAGGCACAGGGATGTAATCCATCCCCGTTATCCTGAGACAATACTGCGCCAACCCCCACCGAAGAAGCATCAACCTCAACAAAAAACGGCTTAGTCACATCAGGCTGCATAAGGATGGGAGCAGAGGTGAACCTCTCCTTGAGATACACAAAAGCTTCAATGGCCTCAGAAGTCCACTGAACCGCATCAGCACCTTTCCTGGTGAGATCGGTCAGAGGTTTGACAATACTAGAAAATTTTTTTATGAATTTTCTGTAATAATTGGCGAAACCTAAAAACCTCTGTATCGATTTCAAACCAATAGGCCTAGGCCATTCCTGTACAGCTTGAACTTTAACCGGGTCCATCTCAAAACCTTCGCTGGAGATAATGTAACCCAAAAAACTAATTCTCTGTACAGCGAACTCACATTTCTCCAGCTTAGCAAAAAGCGAATTGTCCATTAATAACTGTAATACCTCACGTACGCTCCGCCAATGAGACTCCAGATCCGGCGAATAAATCAAAATGTCATCCAAATACACAACCACATTTTTACCGATCAAAGGTCTAAGGATGTCATTAATAAGATTCTGAAAAAATGCAGGAGCATTAGTAAGACCAAAAGGCATAACCAGATTCTTAAAATGACCCACAGGAGTGTTAAAAGCAGTCTTCCATTCATCACCCTCCTTCATGCGCAACAGATTGTATGCCCCCTTAAGGTCAATTTTAGAGAACCACTTGGCCCCCATTAACTGGTTAAACAGATCAGGAATCAATGGCAGTGGGTAAGGATTGCGTACAGTAATTTTGTTAATCTCACGAAAATCCAGACAAGGACGTAAACCGCCGTCCTTTTTTTTTACAAAAAAAAATCCAACCGCCACAGGAGACTTAGAGGGCCTAATGTGACCGGCGGCCAAACTTGTCTGTATGTATTCCTCCAAAGCCTTCCTCTCAGGATTAGTAAGGTTAAATAAACGACTTTTAGGAAGAGTCGCTCCAGGGACAAATTCAATAGAACAATCATAGTCTCTATGGGGAGGCAAAACCTGCGATTCCTTCTCAGAAAAAACTCTCCAAAAATCCTGAATAGGAACAGGCAATTCTCCCCTATCCACAGCTGCAATACGCCCGTTACAACACTTGTCATAACATTTATGGCTCCAGGATTTAATTTCACTGGTAGACCAATCCAGTACAGGATTGTGAAATTTTAACCAGGGCAATCCCAATATTACTGGAGAAGGCAAGTTATTCAAAACTACCAAATCCAATTTCTCATGGTGAACACCATTAATAGTGAGAGGAAATTCACAGACCTTGAGAGTAATATTCTTCAAAGGGGAACCATCCACAGAAACCACAGCAATGGGGGCTGATAAAGGTTCGGGTTTTAAATTGAGTCTTTCCAAGAATCCCCCATCAATTACATTCAGAGTAGACCCACAATCAACAAACACCCGAAATTCCATTAATTTTTCCTGAGCAATCGTGGAAGCAGCTAAAAATACACCCTTGGAATTTAAACAGGCAATACGGGCATGACTGACCATTTTTTTTTCTTTCTTCATACGAAGCTCACAGCCTTTAATCAAATGACCAGATTTTCCGCAATAGAAACACAAGCCTTCAGAAAAACGACGGTCTTTTTCTTGAGAGCGAGGTGCCACCGATCCAATCTCCATCGGTTCACCACTGTTAGTACACACATTCTCATAACCAGAAACTGACATAGCAGAGGATTTGCTCTCATTAACCCTTGCACGCAGTCTCCTATCCACCCGTATAGCTAATTGCATAGCCTGTTGCAAATCTTCAGGTGTAGGATAAGCAATTAGCAGGTCTTTAACTCTTTCATTGAGCCCAGCAAGAAATAGACTTTTCAGAGCAGAATCGTTCCACCCTGTTTGAGTAGACCAACGACGGAAATGAGTACAATATTTTTCCACATTACCTGATCCCTGTCTCAAACGTCTTAACTCAGTCTCAGCTGATGCGACACGGTCAGGATCATCATATAATAGTCCCAAAGCAGAAAAAAAACTATCCACTGATCTGAAGCATGTATCACTAGGTTGCAAAGAAAAGGCCCACTCCTGAGGCTCTTTGCGCAAAAGTGACATTATGAACCCTATGCGCTGGGATTCATCCCCAGAGGACATGGGTCTCAAACGAAAATACAATAAGCAAGCATTTTTAAATGAAAAAAATTCTCGGTGTTCACCAAAAAATAAATCCGGCAAACATACCTTAGGCTCCAAGAAATGTGCTCCAGGATAGTTACTCACGTGCTGACGGAGCTCGGCCACCTCCAGAGAGAGTCCCTGCAGGCGATGAGCCAAATCCTGAACCGACACCATGATGGAACAGAAAAATCTTTCCTTAGAGAATTTGCAGGCTGGACTTACTGTTATGTTATGCTACCAGAGCTAAGGAAAGAGAGGAGATCTGTCCCTACGATAGAACTCAGCTGAATCCCTACGATGTAACAGGGAACCTGATCCTGCGATCAGACCTGCTAAAGTCCTAAGCTAGTCTGTACGGAGACCTATAGATGTGGGGAAGGAATCCCTACAAGTACTAAGGACTGGGAGGAAAATGGGACACCTCCTAACAGAAATAGTAGCAGACAGACAAACAAACAAAATATAAAGAACAAAGAGGTCCGTAGACCAAGCAAACTAACAGAGTTAGATACAGAGCACAGGCTAGCTAGAAAGTAGTTATACAATGAAGTCCAGCAAAGCCAGAAGGGCGGAGCAGGATTAAATAGGCCAACGAGGTCATGTGACCAGCAAAGGAAAAAACCTAAGAGCAAGGTTCTAACATGGACACCCGGCCGCGGGGCGGCTGGGGACCATGTATGGACACCTGGCCACCCTCTGGCGGCTGGGGACCGCGTGTGGACACCCGGCCGCTGGGCGGCTGGGGACTGAGCATGGATACCAGGCCGCCAACGCAGCCATGACGTGGTGGCCAGATTCCGCCTCCACATGCCTAAAAGGCCAATTTCAAGTGCAAGCAAGCAAGCAGTATGGTATTGCAGCCTGGGGGTGGGTGGGTGGCAGGCTGCATACTTGCGCTTGCAATGCAAGGAATGGGGGAGGTACAATTGAACACTGCCCTGGGACAAGGACTTGCACGGGGATAGTTGAAAGTCTGCATCTTCTGATGCGGAAAGGATCACTTCTGATGGGCACACTTTTAGGCAGTGACCTGGGAGTCAGAGATGCTTCCAGGGGTCTTCCCCATGCTGTTCCCATGTCTTTTCAGCACTGTATGCATGTGTCACACAGCACATTGCCAGATAAGGTTGTAAAATGTTAAAATGACATTTCCCGGTGAATGCATTTGTCACGGTTGAAAGCAATACAAAAGTGCAAAAAAGCATAAAAAATGCTACTTGTGAACATAGCCCAAGGTGTAGAGGAGTATTTTTGTTTTTGGTTATTTATTTTATCTTATACACAAGTCTTTACCCTGGAAAGGAACTTCCTTAACATATTTCACAGGAAAGCAGTTTCAGTTTTGTTTTTTGAATGTTTTATTGTGAGCCCGTAAAAGTGGCTTAATACCTCTGACCACATTGTTGACAGCAGTGACCTGGGGGTCAGAAATGCTTCCTGGGGCGATCCCCATGCTGTCCCCATGTCATTTGAGCACTGTCACTATCGTTTTGGGCACTTGTTAGGCTTTTAAAAAACTGCCGGGGGTGCCGCCGCAAAAATGCTCGGGTCTCCCATATACTAACATTGGCCTCGTTGCTCGGGTCGAGCACCCGAGTATCACGGAGAGCTAGGCCCGAGCTTCGAGCACCCGAGCATTTTAGTGCTCACTCAACACTAGTAATGACTAGTGTTGAGCCACCCCCGTAGTGTTCGGGTTCGGTTCGGTTCGTCGAACACCGGGATGTTCGAGGAACTGTTCGTCGAACTGTTCGTCGAACACCTTAGAACACCGTCGAACACCGTTAAAACCAATGGCAGGCAAACAAAAACACATAGAAACACATAGAAAACACCTGCAAAGGTGTCCAAAAGCTGACAAACTGCTCAGAAGACACTCTCTTTAAAAAAGCCGGCCGGCAAATTCAGCAGCGGCATACACCGGTACCCGACAATTTAGACAAGAAGGAATAGAGCATCACACATAGATTAGATAGATAGAAACATGTCAGTCACACATATAAGAAGCACAGTGACAGTGTTGGTTACTGCACTTGTCATTTAGTGTAAAGGATTTATTAAAAAAAATATTAGTGTTTTCATGCACCGTCTCTTTAAAAAAGCCGGCCGGCAATTCAGCATCTGTACCCGACAATTTATAACAGAAAGAATAGAGCTTCACACATAGATTAGATAGATAGAAACATGTCAGTCACATATATAATAAGTACAGTGATAGTGTTGCTTACTGTACTTGTCATTAAGTGTAAAGGATTTATTTAAAAAAATAATAGTGTTTTCATGCACTGTCTCTTTAAAAAAGCCGGCCGGCAATTCAGCAGCGGTACACGACAATTTAGAACAGAAAGAATAGAGCATCACACATAGATTAGATAGATAGAAACATGTCAGTCACATATATATGAAGTACAGTGATAGTGTTGCTTACTGTACTTGTCATTTAGTGTAAAGGATTTATTTAAAAAAATAATAGTGTTTTCATGCACCGTCTCTTTAAAAAAGCCGGCCGGCAATTCAGCATCTGTACCCGACAATTTATAACAGACAGAATAGAGCATCACACATAGATTAGATAGATAGAAACATGTCAGTCACATATATATGAAGTACAGTGATAGTGTTGGTTACTGTACTTGTCATTTAGTATTAAAATAAAGGATTTATTATTAAAAAAATTGGCGTGGGGTTCCCCTTAATTTTAGGCTCTAGCGGAGGTTAAGCAGACGGCTGGGGCAGATGTTTGAAGCCTGGGAAGGGGGTAATACCCACGGAGCTTCCCAGGCTACTAATATCAGCCCCCAGCTGAATACATAGCCTTTACTAGCTATTAAAATGGGGGACCCCCCAAAAAAAATGACGTGGGGTCCCCCCTAATTTAATAGCTAGCAAAGGCTAGGCAGACAGCTGGGGGCTGATATTAATAGCCCAGGAAGGGAGCCATGAATATTGGCCCCCTCCCAGGCTAGAAACACCAGCCGTCAGCCGCCCCAGAAATGGCGCATTCATAGGATGCGCCAATTCTGGCACTTAGCCTCGCTCTTCCACGCTGCCCTGGTGCGGTGGCAGGGGGTAATAGGGTTGGGGTTGATGTCAGCTTATAATGCCAGCTGACATCAAGCCCAGGTTAGTAATGGAGAGGCGTCTATAAGACACCCCCATTACTAACCCCATAGTCAAAGTTAAAAAAAACACAAACACCCAGAATAAAGTCCTTTAATTGAAATAAAGACACAATCCTTTATTGTTCTAAATTAAACCATACTTACCATCACGCCCATTCCAGCTGAAGCCAACGATCTCCTGCAATAAAAGAAAAATAATAAAGCAACCTCATCCTTACCTTTCCATGGTTCCCACGACAGCTTCAGCTCTGCTACATCGAGATGACAGGCTGGACCGCAGCAGAACGCTGCCATCCAGCCTGTCATCCCGCAGACACTGAGAAGCGCAGGCATGCTTGCGCTGCTCAGCGTCTCTCTGTGACGACATCCAGATGAGCCGAGTTCATGTCCAATGAACTCGGCTCACCTCATGCACGTCACTGACAGCGTGGGAAAATTCTCACGCTGAAGCGCTGATTGCAGGAGAATTTTCCCACGCTGTCAGTGACGTGCAGGAGGTGAGCTGAGTTCATTGGACATGAGCTCACCTCATGCACATCACTGACAGCGTGGGAGAATTCTCCTGCACTCAGCACTTCAGCGTGAGAATTTTCCCACTCTGTCAGTGACGTGCATGAGGTGAGCCGAGTTCATTGGACATGAACTCGGCTCATCTGGATGTCGTCACAGAGAGACGCTGAGCAGCGCAAGCATGCCTGCGCTTCTCAGTGTCTGCGGGATGACAGGCTGGATGGCAGCGTTCTGCTGCGGTCCAGCCTGTCATCTCGATGTAGCAGAGCTGAAGCTGTCGTGGGAACCATGGAAAGGTAAGGATGAGGTTGCTTTATTATTTTTCTTTTATTGCAGGAGATCGTTGGCTTCAGCTGGAATGGGCGTGACGGTAAGTATGGTTTAATTTAGAACAATAAAGAATTGTGTCTTTATTTCAATTAAAGGACTTTATTCTGGGTGTTTGTGTTTTTTTTAACTTTGACTATGGGGTTAGTAATGGGGGTGTCTTATAGACGCCTCTCCATTACTAACCTGGGCTTGATGTCAGCTGGCATTATAAGCTGACATCAACCCCAACCCTATTACCCCCTGCCACCGCACCAGGGCAGCGTGGAAGAGCGAGGCTAAGTGCCAGAATTGGCGCACAAATATGATGCGCCAAATCTGGGGCGGCTGAGAGCTGATATTATAGCCTGGCAGGGGGCCAATATTCATGGCTCCCTTCCTGGGCTATTAATATCAGCCCCCAGCTGTCTGCCTAGCCTTTGCTAGCTATTAAATTAGGGGGGACCCCACGTCATTTTTTTGGGGGGGTCCCCCATTTTAATAGCTAGTAAAGGCTATGTATTCAGCTGGGGGCTGATATTAGTAGTCTGGGAAGCTCCGTGGGTTTTACCCCCTTCCCAGGCTTCAAACATCTGCCCCAGCCGTCTGCTTAACCTCCGCTAGAGACTAATATTACAGGGAACCCCACGCCAATTTTTTTAATAATAAATCCTTTATTTTAATACTAAATGACAAGTACAGTAACCAACACTATCGCTGTACTTCATATATATGTGACTGACATGTTTCTATCTATCTAATCTATGTGTGAAGCTCTATTCTTTCTGTTATAAATTGTCGGGTACAGATGCTGAATTGCCGGCCGGCTTTTTTAAAGAGACAGTGCATGAAAACACTATTATTTTTTTTGATAAATCCTTTACACTAAATGACAAGTACAGTAAGCAACACTGTCACTGTACTTCATATATATGTGACTGACATGTTTATATCTATCTAATCTATGTGTGATTCTCTATTCTTTCGGTTCTAAATTGTCGGGTACCGGTGTATGCCGCTGCTGAATTGCCGGCTTTTCATGTTTCACTGTGGGCACTGTTCCCATCGATTTGGGCAATCACTGTAAAGCCACAACCACCATGGCTGTGGCATTACAGTGAGTGGCAGACAATCCCTGCATGATTGGTGCTCTAAATAGCGCCAGACATGCAGGACACGCTTTTGGTGCACAAACAGTTATCGAACATAACCTCGAACAGCCGAATTTTTTGCAAATCGTTCGGGTTCGTCGAACAACTCGAACACCGCCCAAAACAGCTCGAATTTGAGATTGGCGAACAGTTCTAGTCGAACACCGCTCATCTCTAGTAATGACCACTGAGCCAAACTATCAGTGCTGACCACGGAGCCAAACTATCATTACTGACCACTGAGCCAATCTAACAGTACTGACCACTGAACCAAACAAACAGTATTGACCACGGAGCCAAACTATCATTACTGAACACTGAGCCAATCTAACAGTACTCACCACTGAACCAAACAAACAGTACTGACCACTGAGCCAAACTAACAATACTGACCACTGAGCCAAACTATCAGTACTGACCACTGAGCCAAACTATCAGTAATGACCACTGAGCAAACCTAACAGTACTGACCACTGAGCCAAACTATCAGTACTGACCACTGAGACAAACTAACAGTACTGACCACTGATCCAAACAGAACAGACCATGGAGCCAAACTAACAGTACTGACCATTGAGCCAAACTATCAGTACTGACCACTGAGCCAAACTAACACTACTGACCACTGAGCCAAACTGACAGTACTGACTACTGAGCCAAACAGTACTAACCATCGAGCCAAACTAACAGTACTGACCACTGAGCCAAACTATCAGTACTGACCACTGAGCCAAACTAACAGTACTGACCACGGAGCCAAACTATCAGTACTGACTACTGAATCAAAATAACAGTACTGACCACTGATCCAAACTATCAGTACTGACCACTGAGCCAAACTATCAGTACTGACCACGGAGCCAAACTATCAGCACTGACCACTGAGCCAAACTATCAGTACTGACCACTGAGCCAATCTAACAGTACTGACCACTGAACCAAACAAACAGTACTGACCACTGAGTCAAACTATCAGTACTGACCACTGATCCAAACTATCAGTACTGAACACTGAGCCAAACAATCAGTACTGACCACTGAGCCAAACTAAAAGTACTGATCACGGAGCCAAACTATCAGTACTGACCACTGAGCCCAACTATCAGTACTGACTACGGAGCCAAACTATCAGTACTGACCACGGAGCCAAACTATCAGTACTGACCACTGAGCCAAACTAACAGTACTGACCACGGAGCCAAAATATCAATACTGACCACTGAGCCAATCTAACAGTACTGACCACTGAACCAAACAAACAGTACTGACCACTGAGCCAAACTAACAGTACTGACCACTGAGCCAAA
Source organism: Phyllobates terribilis (assembly GCF_046119375.1). Taxonomy (NCBI): domain Eukaryota; kingdom Metazoa; phylum Chordata; class Amphibia; order Anura; family Dendrobatidae; genus Phyllobates; species Phyllobates terribilis. The sequence continues at coordinate 29,094,455 of NW_027362762.1, read as the reverse complement.
CTATCAGTACTGACCACTGAGCCAAACTAACAGTACTGACCACTGATCCAAACAGAACTGACCACGGAGTCAAACTAACAGTACTGACCACTGAGCCAAACTATCAGTACTGACAACTGAGCCAAACTAACAGTACTGACCACTGAGTCAAACTGACAGTACTGACCACTGAGCCAAACAGTACTAACCATCGAGCCAAACTAACAGTACTGACCACTGAGCCAAACTATCAGTACTGGCCACTGAGCAAAACTAACAGTACTGACCACTGAGCCAAACTATCAGTCCTGACTTCTGAATCAAAATAACAGTACTGACCACTGATCCAAACTATGAGTACTGAACACTGAGCCAAACAATCAGTACTGACCACTGAGCCAAACTAAATGTACTGACCACTGAGCCAAACTAACAGTACTGACCACGGAGCCAAACTATCAATACTGACCACTGAGCCAATCTAACAGTACTGACCACTGAACCAAATAAACAGTACTGACCACTGATCCAAACTAACAGTACTGACCACTGAGCCAAACTATCAGTACTGACCACTGAGCCAAACTAACAGTACTGACCACTGACCCAAACAGAACTGACCACTGAGCCAAACTAACAGTACTGACCACTGAGCCAAACTATCAGTACTGACCACTGAGCCTAACTAACAGTACTGACCACTGAGCCAAACTATCAGTACTGACCACTGAGCCAAACTAAAAGTACTGACCACTGAGCCAAACTAACAGTACTGACCACTGAGCCAAACTATCAGTACTGACCACTGAGCCAAACTAACAGTACTGACCACTGACCCAAACAGAACTGACCACTGAGCCAAACTAACAGTACTGACCACTGAGCCAAACTAACAGTACTGACCACTGAGCCAAACTAAAAGTACTGACCACTGAGCCAAACTATCAGTACTGACCACTGAGCCAAACTAACAGTACTGACCCCTGAGCCAAACTATCAGTCCTGACTTCTGAATCAAAATAACAGTACTGACCACTGCTCCAAACTATGAGTACTGAACACTGAGCCAAACAATCAGTACTGACCACTGAGCCAAACTAAAAGTACTGACCACTGAGCCAAACTAACAGTACTGACCACGGAGCCAAACTATCAGTACTGACCACTCATCCAAACTAACAGTACTGACCAATGAGACAAACTATCAGTACTGACCACTGAGCCAAACTATCAGTACTGACCACTGAGCCAAACTAACAGTACTGACCACTGACCCAAACAGAACTGACCACTGAGCCAAACTAACAGTACTGACCACTGAGCCAAGCTATCAGTACTGACCACTGAGCCAAACTAACAGTACTGACCACTGAGCCAAACTGAAAGTACTGACCACTGAGCCAAACAGTACTGACCATCGAGCCAAACTATCAGTACTGACCACTGAGCCAAACAAAAAGTACTGACCACTGAGCCAAACTAACAGTACTGACCACGGAGCCAAACTATCAATACTGACCACTGAGCCAATCTAACAGTACGGACCACTGAACCAAACAAACAGTACTGACCACTGAGCCAAACTAACAGTACTGACCACTGAGCCAAACTATCAGTACTGACCACTGAGAAAAACTAACAGTACTGACCACTGACGCAAACAGAACTGACCACTGAGCCAAACTAACAGTTCTGACCACTGAGCCAAACTATCAGTACTGACCACTGAGCCTAACTAACAGTACTGACCACTGGGCCAAACTATCAGTACTGACCACTGAGCCAAACTAAAAGTACTGACCACTGAGCCAAACTAACAGTACTGACCACTGAGCCAAACTATCAGTACTGACCACTGAGCCAAACTAACAGTACTGACCACTGACCCAAACAGAACTGACCACTGAGCCAAACTAACAGTACTGACCACTGAGCCAAACTAACAGTACTGATCACTGAGCCAAACTATCACTACTGACCACTGAGCCAAACTAAAAGTACTGACCACTGAGCCAAACTAACAGTACTGACCACTGAGACAAACAGTACTGACCACGGAGCCAAACTATCAGTACTGACTACTGAGCCCAACTATCAGTACTGACCACGGAGCCAAACTATCAATACTGACCACTGAGCCAATCTAACAGTACGGACCACTGAACCAAACAAACAGTACTGACCACTGAGCCAAACTAACAGTACTGACCACTGAGCCAAATTATCAGTACTGACCACTGAGCCAAACTATCAGTACTGACCACTGAGCCAAACTAACAGTACTGACCACTGACCCAAACAGAACTGACCACTGAGCCAAACTAACAGTACTGACCACTGAGCCAAACTATCAGTACTGACCACTGAGCCTAACTAACAGTACTGACCACTGGGCCAAACTATCAGTACTGACCACTGAGCCAAACTAAAAGTACTGACCACTGAGCCAAACTAACAGTACTGACCACTGAGCCAAACTATCAGTACTGACCACTGAGCCAAACTAACAGTACTGACCACTGACCCAAACAGAACTGACAACTGAGCCAAACTAACAGTACTGACAACTGAGCCAAACTAACAGTAATGACCACTGAGCCAAACTATCAGTACTGACCACTGAGCCAAATTAAAAGTACTGACCACTGAGCCAAACTAACAGTACTGACCACTGAGACAAACAGTACTGACCACGGAGCCAAACTATCTGTACTGACTACTGAGCCCAACTATCAGTACTGACCACGGAGCCAAACTATCAGTACTGACCACGGAGCCAAACTATCAGTACTGACCACTGAGCCAAACTAACAGTACTGACCACGGAGCCAAACTATCAATACTGACCACTAAGCCAATCTAACAGTACTGACCACTGAATCAAACAAACAGTACTGACCACTGAGCCAAACCAACAGTACTGACCACTGAGCCAAACTATCAGTACTGACCACTGAGCCAAACTAACAGTACTGACCACTGATCCAAACAGAACTGACCACGGAGCCAAACTAACAGTACTGACCACTGAGCCAAACTATCAGTACTGACCACTGAGCCAAACTAACAGTACTGACCACTCAGCCAAACTGACAGTACTGACCACTGAGCCAAACAGTACTGACCATCGAGCCAAACTAACAGTACTGACCACTGAGCCAAACTATCAGTACTGACCACTGAGCCAAACTAACAGTACTGACCACTGAGCCAAACTGACAGTACTGACCACTGAGCCAAACAGTACTGACCATCGAGCCAAACTATCAGTACTGACCACTGAGCCAAACTAAAAGTACTGACCACTGAGCCAAACAAACAATACTGACCACGGAGCCAAACTATCAATACTGACCACTGAGCCAATCTAACAGTACTGACCACTGAACCAAACAAACAGTACTGACCACTGAGCCAAACTAACAGTACTGACCACTGAGACAAACAGTACTGACCACGGAGCCAAACTATCAGTACTGACTACTGAGCCCAACTATCAGTACTGACCATGGAGCCAAACTATCAGTACTGACCACGGAGCCAAACTATCAGTACTGACCACTGAGCCAAACTAACAGTACTGACCACGGAGCCAAACTATCAATACTGACCACTAAGCCAATCGAACAGGACTGACCACTGAATCAAACAAACAGTACTGACCACTGAGCCAAACTAACAGTACTGACCACTGAGCCAAACTATCAGTACTGACCACTGAGCCAAACTCTCAGTACTGGCCACTGAGCCAAGCTCACAGTACTGACCACTGAGCCAAACTATCAGTACTGACCACTGAGCCAAACTAACAGTACTGACCACTGATCCAAACAGAACTGACCACGGAGCCAAACTAACAGTACTGACCACTGAGCCAAACTATCAGTACTGACCACTGAGCCAAACTAACAGTACTGACCACTCAGCCAAACTGACAGTACTGACCACTGAGCCAAACAGTACTGACCATCAAGCCAAACTAACAGTACTGACCACTGAGCCAAACTATCAGTACTGACCACTGAGCCAAACTATCAGTACTGACCACTGAGCCAAACTAACAGTACTGACAACTGAGCCAAACTGACAGTACTGACCACTGATCCAAACAGTACTGACCATCGAGCCAAACTATCAGTACTGACCACTGAGCCAAACTAAAAGTACTGACCACTGAGCCAAACTAACAGTACTGACCACGGAGCCAAACTATCAATACTGACCACTGAGCCAATCTAACAGTACTGACCACTGAACCAAACAAACAGTACTGACCACTGAGCCAAACTAACAGTACTGACCACTGAGCCAAACTATCAGTACTGACCACTGAGCCAAACTATTAGTACTGACCACTGAGCCAAACTAACAGTACTGACCACTGAGCCAAACTATCAGTACTGACTTCTGTATCAAAATAACAGTAGACCACTGATCCAAACTATCAGTACTGAACACTGAGCCAAACTATCAGTACTGACCACTGAGCCAAACTATCAGTACTGACCACGGAGCCAAACTATCAGTACTGACCACGGAGCCAAACTATCAGCACTGACCACTGAGCCAAACTATCAGTACTGACCACTGAGCCAAACTATCAGTACTGAACATGAAGCCAAATTAACAGTACTGACCATTGAGCCAAACTATAAGTACTGACCACTGAGCCAAAGTAACTGTACTGACCACTGATCCAAACTAACAGTACTGACTACTGAGCCAAACTAGCAGTACTCACCACTGAGCCAAACTAGCAGTACTCACCACTGAGCCAAACTAACAGTACTGACCACTGAGCCAAACATTACTGACCACGGAGCCAAACTAACAGTACTGACCACTGAGCCAAACTATCAGTACTGACCACTGAGCCACACTAACAGTACTGACCATGGAGCCAAACTAACAGTACTGACCACTGAACCAAACTATCAGTACTGACCACTGAGCCAAACTAATAGCACTGACCACTGAGCCAAACAATACTGACCACAGAGCCAAACTAACAGTACTGACCACGGAGCCAAACTATCAGTATTGACCACTGAGCCAAACTAACAGTGCTGACCACTGAGCCAAACAGTACTGACCACGGAGCCAAGCTACCAGTACTGACCACTGAGCCAAACTATCAGTACTGACCACTGAGCCAATCTAATAGTACTGACCACTGAGCCAAACAGTACTGACCACGGAGCAAAACTAACAGTACTGACCACTGAGCCAAACTATCAGTACTGACCACTGAGCCAAACTAACATTACTGGCTACTGAGCCAAACTAGCAGTACTCACCACTGAGCCAAACTAACAGTACTGGCCACTGAGCTAAAGTAACTGTACTGACCTCTGATCCAAACTATCAGTACAGACCACTGAGCTAAAGTAACTGTACTGACCTCTGATCCAAACTATCAGTACTGACCACTGAGCCAAACAATCAGTACTGACCACTGAGCCAAACTAACATTACTGGCTACTGAGCCAAACTAGCAGTACTCACCACTGAGCCAAACTAACAGTACTGACCACTGAGCCAAACAGTACTGACCACGGAGCAAAACTAACAGTACTGACCACTGATCCAAACTATCAGTACTGACCACTGAGCCAAGCTATCAGTACTGACCACTGAGCCAAACTAACAGTACTGACCACGGAGCCAAACTAACAGTACTGACCACTGAACCAAACTATCAGTACTGACAACTGAGCAAAACTAATAGCATTGACCACTGAGCCAAACAATACTGACAACGGAGCCAAACTAACAGTACTGACCACGGAGCAAAACTATCAGTATTGACCACTGAGCCAAACTAACAGTACTGACCACTGAGCCAAACAGTACTGACCACTGAGCCAAACTACCAGTACTGACCACTGAGCCAAACTATCACTACTGACCACTGAGCCAAACTAACAGTACTGACCACTGAGCAAAACTAACTACTGACCACAGAGCCAAACTATCAGTACTGACCACGGAGCCAAACTAACAGTACTGACCACTCAGCCAAACTATCAGTACTGACCACTGAGCCAAACTGACAGTACTGACCACTGAGCCAAACAGAACTGACCATCGAGCCAAACTATCAGTACTGACAACTGAGCCAAACTATCAGTACTGACCACAGAGCCAAGCTATCAGTACTGACCACTGAGCCAAACTATCAGTACTGACCACTGAGCCAAACTGACAGTACTGACCACTGAGCCAAACTATCAGTACTGACCACTGAGCCAAACTGACAGTACTGACCACTGAGCCAAACAGAACTGACCATCGAGCCAAACTATCAGTACTGACAACTGAGCCAAACTAACAGTACTGACCATGGAGCAAAACTATCAGTACTGATCATGGAGCCAAACTATCAGTACTGACCACTGAGCCAAACTATCAGTACTGAACACGGAGCCAAATTAACAGTACTGACCACTGAGCCAAACTATCAATACTGACCACTAAGCCAATCGAACAGGACTGACCACTGAATCAAACAAACAGTACTGACCACTGAGCCAAATTATCAGTACTGACCACTGAGCCAAACTATCAGTACTGACCACTGAGCCAAACTAACAGTACTGACCACTGACCCAAACAGAACTGACCACTGAGCCAAACTAACAGTACTGACCACTGAGCCAAACTATCAGTACTGACCACTGAGCCTAACTAACAGTACTGACCACTGGGCCAAACTATCAGTACTGACCACTGAGCCAAACTAAAAGTACTGACCACTGAGCCAAACTAACAGTACTGACCACTGAGCCAAACTATCAGTACTGACCACTGAGCCAAACTAACAGTACTGACCACTGACCCAAACAGAACTGACAACTGAGCCAAACTAACAGTACTGACAACTGAGCCAAACTAACAGTAATGACCACTGAGCCAAACTATCAGTACTGACCACTGAGCCAAATTAAAAGTACTGACCACTGAGCCAAACTAACAGTACTGACCACTGAGACAAACAGTACTGACCACGGAGCCAAACTATCTGTACTGACTACTGAGCCCAACTATCAGTACTGACCACGGAGCCAAACTATCAGTACTGACCACGGAGCCAAACTATCAGTACTGACCACTGAGCCAAACTAACAGTACTGACCACGGAGCCAAACTATCAATACTGACCACTAAGCCAATCTAACAGTACTGACCACTGAATCAAACAAACAGTACTGACCACTGAGCCAAACTAACAGTACTGACCACTGAGCCAAACTATCAGTACTGACCACTGAGCCAAACTAACAATACTGACCACTGATCCAAACAGAACTGACCACGGAGCCAAACTAACAGTACTGACCACTGAGCCAAACTATCAGTACTGACCACTGAGCCAAACTAACAGTACTGACCACTCAGCCAAACTGACAGTACTGACCACTGAGCCAAACAGTACTGACCATCGAGCCAAACTAACAGTACTGACCACTGAGCCAAACTATCAGTACTGACCACTGAGCCAAACTAACAGTACTGACCACTGAGCCAAACTGACAGTACTGACCACTGAGCCAAACAGTACTGACCATCGAGCCAAACTATCAGTACTGACCACTGAGCCAAACTAAAAGTACTGACCACTGAGCCAAACAAACAATACTGACCACGGAGCCAAACTATCAATACTGACCACTGAGCCAATCTAACAGTACTGACCACTGAACCAAACAAACAGTACTGACCACTGAGCCAAACTAACAGTACTGACCACTGAGACAAACAGTACTGACCACGGAGCCAAACTATCAGTACTGACTACTGAGCCCAACTATCAGTACTGACCATGGAGCCAAACTATCAGTACTGACCACGGAGCCAAACTATCAGTACTGACCACTGAGCCAAACTAACAGTACTGACCACGGAGCCAAACTATCAATACTGACCACTAAGCCAATCGAACAGGACTGACCACTGAATCAAACAAACAGTACTGACCACTGAGCCAAACTAACAGTACTGACCACTGAGCCAAACTATCAGTACTGACCACTGAGCCAAACTCTCAGTACTGGCCACTGAGCCAAGCTCACAGTACTGACCACTGAGCCAAACTATCAGTACTGACCACTGAGCCAAACTAACAGTACTGACCACTGATCCAAACAGAACTGACCACGGAGCCAAACTAACAGTACTGACCACTGAGCCAAACTATCAGTACTGACCACTGAGCCAAACTAACAGTACTGACCACTCAGCCAAACTGACAGTACTGACCACTGAGCCAAACAGTACTGACCATCGAGCCAAACTAACAGTACTGACCACTGAGCCAAACTATCAGTACTGACCACTGAGCCAAACTATCAGTACTGACCACTGAGCCAAACTAACAGTACTGACAACTGAGCCAAACTGACAGTACTGACCACTGATCCAAACAGTACTGACCATCGAGCCAAACTATCAGTACTGACCACTGAGCCAAACTAAAAGTACTGACCACTGAGCCAAACTAACAGTACTGACCACGGAGCCAAACTATCAATACTGACCACTGAGCCAATCTAACAGTACTGACCACTGAACCAAACAAACAGTACTGACCACTGAGCCAAACTAACAGTACTGACCACTGAGCCAAACTATCAGTACTGACCACTGAGCCAAACTATTAGTACTGACCACTGAGCCAAACTAACAGTACTGACCACTGAGCCAAACTATCAGTACTGACTTCTGTATCAAAATAACAGTAGACCACTGATCCAAACTATCAGTACTGAACACTGAGCCAAACTATCAGTACTGACCACTGAGCCAAACTATCAGTACTGACCACGGAGCCAAACTATCAGTACTGACCACGGAGCCAAACTATCAGCACTGACCACTGAGCCAAACTATCAGTACTGACCACTGAGCCAAACTATCAGTACTGAACATTAAGCCAAATTAACAGTACTGACCATTGAGCCAAACTATAAGTACTGACCACTGAGCCAAAGTAACTGTACTGACCACTGATCCAAACTAACAGTACTGACTACTGAGCCAAACTAGCAGTACTCACCACTGAGCCAAACTAGCAGTACTCACCACTGAGCCAAACTAACAGTACTGACCACTGAGCCAAACATTACTGACCACGGAGCCAAACTAACAGTACTGACCACTGAGCCAAACTATCAGTACTGACCACTGAGCCACACTAACAGTACTGACCATGGAGCCAAACTAACAGTACTGACCACTGAACCAAACTATCAGTACTGACCACTGAGCCAAACTAATAGCACTGACCACTGAGCCAAACAATACTGACCACAGAGCCAAACTAACAGTACTGACCACGGAGCCAAACTATCAGTATTGACCACTGAGCCAAACTAACAGTGCTGACCACTGAGCCAAACAGTACTGACCACGGAGCCAAGCTACCAGTACTGACCACTGAGCCAAACTATCAGTACTGACCACTGAGCCAATCTAATAGTACTGACCACTGAGCCAAACAGTACTGACCACGGAGCAAAACTAACAGTACTGACCACTGAGCCAAACTATCAGTACTGACCACTGAGCCAAACTAACATTACTGGCTACTGAGCCAAACTAGCAGTACTCACCACTGAGCCAAACTAACAGTACTGGCCACTGAGCTAAAGTAACTGTACTGACCTCTGATCCAAACTATCAGTACAGACCACTGAGCTAAAGTAACTGTACTGACCTCTGATCCAAACTATCAGTACTGACCACTGAGCCAAACAATCAGTACTGACCACTGAGCCAAACTAACATTACTGGCTACTGAGCCAAACTAGCAGTACTCACCACTGAGCCAAACTAACAGTACTGACCACTGAGCCAAACAGTACTGACCACGGAGCAAAACTAACAGTACTGACCACTGATCCAAACTATCAGTACTGACCACTGAGCCAAGCTATCAGTACTGACCACTGAGCCAAACTAACAGTACTGACCACGGAGCCAAACTAACAGTACTGACCACTGAACCAAACTATCAGTACTGACAACTGAGCAAAACTAATAGCATTGACCACTGAGCCAAACAATACTGACAACGGAGCCAAACTAACAGTACTGACCACGGAGCAAAACTATCAGTATTGACCACTGAGCCAAACTAACAGTACTGACCACTGAGCCAAACAGTACTGACCACTGAGCCAAACTACCAGTACTGACCACTGAGCCAAACTATCACTACTGACCACTGAGCCAAACTAACAGTACTGACCACTGAGCAAAACTAACTACTGACCACAGAGCCAAACTATCAGTACTGACCACGGAGCCAAACTAACAGTACTGACCACTCAGCCAAACTATCAGTACTGACCACTGAGCCAAACTGACAGTACTGACCACTGAGCCAAACAGAACTGACCATCGAGCCAAACTATCAGTACTGACAACTGAGCCAAACTATCAGTACTGACCACAGAGCCAAGCTATCAGTACTGACCACTGAGCCAAACTATCAGTACTGACCACTGAGCCAAACTGACAGTACTGACCACTGAGCCAAACTATCAGTACTGACCACTGAGCCAAACTGACAGTACTGACCACTGAGCCAAACAGAACTGACCATCGAGCCAAACTATCAGTACTGACAACTGAGCCAAACTAACAGTACTGACCATGGAGCAAAACTATCAGTACTGATCATGGAGCCAAACTATCAGTACTGACCACTGAGCCAAACTATCAGTACTGAACACGGAGCCAAATTAACAGTACTGACCACTGAGCCAAACTATAAGTACTGACCACTGAGCCAAAGTAACAGTACTGACCACTGATCCAAACTATCAGTACTGACCACTGAGCCAAACTATCAGTACTGACCACTGAGCCAAACTAACACTACTGACCACTAAGCCAAACTATCAGTACTGACCACTGAACCAAACTATCAGTACTGACCACTGAGCCAAACTATTAGTACTGACCACTGAGCCAAACTAACAGTACTGACCACTGAGCCAAACTAACAGTACTGACCACTGAGCCAAACTATCAGTACTGACCATGGAGCCAAACTATCAGTACTGACCACTGAGCAAAACTAACAGTACTGACCACTGAGCCAAACTAACAGTACTGACCACTAAGCCAAACTAACAGTACTGACCACTGAGCCAATCTATCAGTACTGACCACTGAGCCAAACTAGCAGGACTGACCACTGAGCCAAACAAACAGTACTGACCACTAAGCCAAACTAACAGTACTGACCACTGAGACTAACTATCAGTACTGACCACTGAGCCAAACTATCAGTACTGATCACTGAGTCAACCTAACAGTACTGACCACTGAGCCAAACTAACAGGAATGGCCACTGAGCCAAACTAACCATACTAACCATGGAGCCAAACTAACAGTACTGACCACTGAGCCAAACTAACAGTACTGACCACTGAGCCAAACTAACAGTACTGACCACTGAGCCAAACTACCAGTACTGACCACTGAGCCAAACTAACCGTACTGACCACTGAGCCAAACTATCAGTACTCACAACTAAGCCAAACTATCAGTACTGACCACTGAGCCAAACTATCAGTACTGACCACTGAGCCAAATTAACAGTACTGACCACGGAGCCATACAATACTGACCACGGATCCAAACTAACAGTACTGACCACTGAGCCAAACTATCAGTACTGACCACTGAGCCAAACTAACAGTACTGACCACTGAGCCAAACAGTACTGACCACGTATCCAAACTAACAGTATTGACCACTGAGCCAAACTAACAGTACTGACCATGGAGCTAAACTAACACTACTGACCACTGAGCTTTACAATACTGACCACGGTGCCAAACTAACAGTACTGACCACTGAGCCAAACTATCAGTACTGACCACTGAGCCAAACTAACAGTACTGACCACTGAGCCAAACAGTTCTGACCATGGAGCCAAACTATCAGTACTGACCACTGAGCCAAACTAACAGTACTGACCACTGAGCCAAACAGTTCTGACCATGGAGCCAAACTATCAGTACTGACCACTGAGCCAAACTAACAGTACTGACCACTGAGCCAAACTATCAGTACTGACCACTGAGCCAAACTAACACTACTGACCACTGAGCCATAGAAGACTGACCACGGAGCCAAACTAACAGTACTGACCACTGAGCCAAACTATCAGTACTGACCACTGAGCCAAACTAACAGTACTGACCACTGAGCCAAACTAACAGTACTGACCACTGAGCCAAACAGTTCTGACCACGGAGCCAAACTATCAGTACTGACCACTGAGCCAAACTAACAGTACTGACCACTGAGCCAAACTAACAGTACTGGCCACTGAGCCAAACTAACAATACTGACCACTGAGCCAAACTAACAGTACTGACCACTGAGCCAAACTATCAGTACTGACCACTGAGCCAAACTATCAGTACTGACCACTGAGCCAAACTAACAGTACTGACCACTGAGCCAAACTAACAGTACTGGCCACTGAGCCAAACTAACAGTACTGACCACTGAGCCAAACTATCAGTACTGACCACTGAGCCAAACTATCAGTACTGACCACTGAGCCAAACTAACAGTTCTGGCCACTGAGCCAAACTAACAGTACTGACCACTGAGCCAAACTATCAGTACTGACCACTGAGCCAAACTAACAGTACTGACCACTGAGCCAAACAGTACTGACCACGTATCCAAACTAACAGTATTGACCACTGAGCCAAACTAACAGTACTGACCGTGGAGCTAAACTAACACTACTGACCACTGAGCCTTACAATACTGACCACGGTCCCAAACTAACAGTACTGACCACTGAGCCAAACTATCAGTACTGACCACTGAGCCAAACTAACAGTACTGACCACTGAGCCAAACAGTTCTGACCATGGAGCCAAACTATCAGTACTGACCACTGAGCCAAACTAACAGTACTGACCACTGAGCCAAACAGTTCTGACCATGGAGCCAAACTCTCAGTACTGACCACTGAGCCAAACTAACAGTACTGACCACTGAGCCAAACTATCAGTACTGACCACTGAGCCAAACTAACACTACTGACCACTGAGCCATAGAAGACTGACCACGGAGCCAAACTAACTGTACTGACCACTGAGCCAAACTATCAGTACTGACCACTGAGCCAAACTAACAGTACTGACCACTGAGCCAAACTAACAGTACTGGCCACTGAGCCAAACTAACAATACTGACCACTGAGCCAAACTATTAGTACTGACCACTGAGCCAAACTATCAGTACTGACCACTGAGCCAAACTATCAGTACTGACCACTGAGCCAAACTAACAGTACTGACCACTGAGCCAAACTAACAGTACTGGCCACTGAGCCAAACTAACAATACTGACCACTGAGCCAAACTAACAATACTGACCACTGAGCCAAACTAACAGTACTGGCCACTGAGCCAAACAGTACTGACCACTGAGCCCAACTATCAGTACTGACCACTGAGCCAAACTATCAGTACTGACCACTGAGCCAAACTAACAGTACTGGCCACTGAGCCAAACTAACAGTTCTGGCCACTGAGCCAAACTAACAGTACTGACCACTGAGCCAAACTAACAGTTCTGGCCACTGAGCCAAACTAACAGTACTGACCACTGAGGCAAACTAACAGTACTGGCCACTGAGCCAAACTAACAGTACTGACCACTGAGCCAAACTAACAGTTCTGGCCACTGAGCCAAACTAACAGTACTGACCACTGAGCCAAACTATCAGTACTGATACATTGGGGAGTTGTTGCACCTCTGCTGGTGGAATTGCCTGCTCCTCGGGGGACGGAGCACAGGTTTACCCCTCTGTAGCTGCACCGTATCTGTCAGTGGAGTCTCTCTGCGGATTATTACTGTATTACCGTATACTCAGTGCACAGTGACACGTGAATGTCAGCGCCCCCTAGTGTCAGCATTAGTAATGTGTATGGGAGGAGAAGAGAACAGTCTGGACTCTGCGGTGAGACCAGCGCCGGCCCGGGGTCAGGACTTCATACTGATGTGTTTGTGATGGATCAGAGATAACCCTGCTGCAAAACAACATCTGAAATATTAATGAGAAGAACTATTAATGGAAAGTGAGAACGTAAGAGAAAATCATGGAGGAAAAAAAAAGTAAGAAAGAAAAAAAAATGGAGGAAAAAAGAGAAAAGAACAAAGAGATAGAAAGAGAGAAAAGAACAAAAAGAGAAAATCATGGAGGAAAAAAGAGAAAAGAAGAAAAAGAGAAAATCATGGAGGAAAAAAGAGAAAAGAACAAAGAGACAAAATCATGGAGGAAAAAAAAGTAAAGAAGAAAAAAAAATGGAGCAAAAAAGAGAAAAGAACAAAGAGACAAAATCATGGAGGAAAAAAAAAGTAAAGAAGAAAAAAAATGGAGCAAAAAAGAGAAAAGAACAAAGAGATAGAAAGAGAGAAAAGAACAAAAAGAGAAAATCATGGAGGAAAAAAGAGAAAAGAAGAAAAAGAGAAAATCATGGAGGAAAAAAGAGAAAAGAAGAAAAAGAGAAAATCATGGAGGAAAAAAGAGAGAAAAGAACAAAAAAATGGAGGAAGAAGAAACGAAAAGAAGAAAAAAAATATGGAGGAAAAAAGATAAAAGCACAAACAGAGCAAAACAGAAAAGGACAAAAAGAGAAAATCATGGAGAAGCACAGAGAGAAAAGAACAAAACAAGAAAAACATGGAGGAAAAAGGAAAAAAAGAGAAAAAAAACAAAGAGAAAATCATGAAGAAAAACAGAAAAGATCAAAAAAAGAAAAAAAATAGAAGAAAAAAGACGGCCATCGTCTCTACAGGAAGTGGGGGAGGGTCATTTTCTCTATAGAAAGTGGGGGAGGGTCATTGTCAGTATAGAAAGTGGAGGAAGGTCATTGTCTCTACAGTAAGTGGGTGAGGGTCATTGTCTCTATAGAAAGTGGGCGAGGCTCATTGTCTCTATAGAAAGTGGGGGAGGGTCATTGTCTCTATAGAAAGTGGAGGAAGGTCATTGTCTCTACAGTAAGTGGGGGAGGGTCATTTTCTCTATAGAAAGGGAGGGAAGCTCATTGTCTCTATAGTAGGAAGTGGGCGAGGCTCATTGTCTCTATAGAAAGTGGGGAGAGTCATTGTCTCTACAGGAAGTGGGGAAGGGTCATTGTCTCTATAGAAAGTGGAGGAAGGTCATTGTCTCTATAGGAGGTGGGCGAGGCTCATTGTCTCTATAGGAAGTGGGGAGAATCATTGTCTCTACAGAAAGTGGGCGAAGGTCATCGTCTCTATAGGAAGTGGGGAGAATCATTGTCTCTACAGAAAGTGGGCGAAGGTCATCGTCTCTATAGAAAGTGGGGAGAGTCATTGTCTCTACAGGAAGTGAGCGAGGGTGATTGTCTCTATAGAAAGTGGGGAGAGTCATTGTCTCTACAGGAAGTGGACGAGGGTGATTGTCTCTATAGAAAGTGGGGGAGGGTCATCATCTCTATAGGAAGTGGGGAGAGTCATTGTCTCTACAGGAAGTGGGCGAGGCTTATTGTCTCTATGGGAAGTGGCAGCAAGTCATTGTCTCTACAGGAATTGGGTGAGGGTCATTGTTTCTATAGAAAGTGAGGGAGGGTCATTGTCTCTATAGCAAGTGGGGAGAGTCATTGTCTCTACAGGAAGTGAGCGAGGGTCATTGTCTCTACAGGAAGTGGGTGAGGGTCATTGTCTATATAGAAAGTGGAGGAAGGTCATTGTTTCTATAGAAAGTGAGGGAGGGTCATTGTCTGTATAGGAAGTGGGGAGAGTCATTGTCTCTACAGGAAGTGAGCGAGGGTCATTGTCTTTACAGGAAGTGGGTGAGGGTCATTGTCTCTATAGAAAGTGGAGGAAGGTCATTGTCTCTATAGGAAGTGAGCGAGGGTCATTGTCTTTACAGGAAGTGGGTGAGGGTCATTGTCTCTATAGAAAGTGAGGGATGGTCATTGTCTCTATAGAAAGTGGAGGAAGGTCATTGTCTCTATAGGAAGTGGGGGTCATTAACTCTCATCCCAAAGTGGCGGTGGATCTTTGGTTCCTCAGGGATTGGGACTGGACATTGTGTTTGCCCAGGAAGTTGGGATAGGTCTTTATCTCTCTGTAAGAAACGGGGTGAGTCATTGTCTCTGTACAGGAAGTAGGGGTGGGTTGTTGTTTCCCTACAGAAAGTGGGAAGTGGGGGTCTTTGTCTCTAAAGGAAGTGCGTCGGTGTCTTTGTGTAACTACAGGAATCGGGATGTGACATTGTCTTTGAGTGCTGTGTGGCTGCCAGGATACATTTCCCGTGGGCTCCTACAGAGCTTTATAATTAGGGATTTGATCTGGTGTAAATGATAAAGGATTAATTTGGAATTTTTACAACGAGACAAGGATGTAGTGGGATTGGCGATACGTTCTGGGCTCTCAGCTACAACATCTTCATGGTTGGGGGCCATCAGGTAGTATGGGGATAGATGGAGAAAGAACAATCCCCACTCTTGCTTTAATATAGAAGGTTTGTGACAGGAGGAAAGAACTACCAGGTAATAGAAACCGCACTAACGTCATCCAATATGGCAAAACCCACTCCTGCCGGAGCCGCACAAGCCGGCTTCTCTATTTGGGAGAATAAGGGCAGATATTTATTTTACTCACTTATATAGCACCATTAATTCCACAGCGCTGTACAGACATCATCACCACTGTCCCCATTGGGGCTCGTAATCTACATTCCCTATCAGTCTATGGAGTGTGGGAGGAAACCAGAGAAAACCCGCACAAACACGGGGAGAACAAAGAGCTGCAAAGCAACAGTGCTAACTACTGAGCCACCGTGCTACCCTATGCACAGTTCAGGACTAACCACTGAGCCAATGTGATACCCTATATACAGTACAGAGCTAACCACTGAGCCACAGTACTAACCTATGTACAGTTCAGGACTAAACACTGAGCCAATGTGATACCCTATATACAGTACAGAGCTAACCACTGAGCCACCGTGCTAACCTATGTACAGTTCAGGGCTAACCACTGAGCCAATGTGATACCCTATATACAGTACAGAGCTAACCACTGAGCCACCGTGCTACCCTATGTACAGTTCAGGGCTAACCACTGAGCCAATGTGATACCCTATATACAGTACAGAGCTAACCACTGAGCCACCGTGCTACCCTATATACAGTACAGGGCTAACCACTGAGCCACCGTGCTACCCTATATACATTACAGGGCTAACCACTGAGCCACCGTGCTACCCTATATACAGTACAGGGCTAACTAGTGAGCCAACGTGCTACCCTATATACAGTACAGGCTAACCACTGAGCCACTGTGCTACCCTATATACAGTACAGCGCTAACCAGTGAGCCACCGTGCTACCCTATATACAGTACAGGCTAACTACTGAGCCACCGTGCAACCCTATATACAGTACAGGCTAACCACTGAGCCACCGTGCTACCCTATATACAGTACAGAGCTAACCACTGAGCCACCGTGCTAACCTATGTACAGTTCAGGGCTAACCACTGAGCCAATGTGATACCCTATATACAGTAAAGAGCTAACCACTGAGCCACCGTGCTAACCTATGTACTGTACAGGGCTAACCACAGAGCCACCGTGATACCCTATATACAGTACAGAGCTAACCACTGAGCCAATGTGATACCCTATATACAGTACAGAGCTAACCACTGAGCCACCGTGCTACCCTATATACAGTTCAGGGCTAACCACTGAGCCAATGTGATACCCTATGTACAGTACAGGGCTAACCACAGAGCCACCGTGCTACCCTATATACAGTACAGGGCTAACCACTGAGCCACCGTGCTACCCTATATACATTACAGGGCTAACCACTGAGCCACCGTGCTACCCTATATACAGTACAGGCTAACCACTGAGCCACTGTGCTACCCTATATACAGTACAGGGCTAACCAGTGAGCCACCGTGCTACCCTATATACAGTACAGGCTAACTACTGAGCCACCGTGCTACCCTATATACAGTACAGGCTAACCACTGAGCCACCGTGCTACCCTATATACAGTACAGAGCTAACCACTGAGCCACCATGCTATCCTATGTACAGTTCAGGGCTAACCACTGAGCCAATGTGATACCCTATATACAGTACAGAGCTAACCACTGAGCCACCGTGTTAACCTATGTACAGTACAGGGCTAACCACAGAGCCACCGTGATACCCTATATACAGTACAGGGCTAACTAGTGAGCCACCGTGCTACCCTATATACAGTACAGGCTAACCACTGAGCCACTGTGCTACCCTATATACAGTACAGGGCTAACCAGTGAGCCACCGTGCTACCCTATATACAGTACAGGCTAACCACTGAGCCACCGTGCTACCCTATATACAGTACAGGCTAACCACTGAGCCACCGTGCTACCCTATATACAGTACAGAGCTAACCACTGAGCCACCGTGCTAACCTATGTACAGTACAAGGCTAACCACAGAGCCACCGTGATACCCTATATACAGTACAGACTAACCACTGAGCCACCGTGCTACCCTATATACAGTACAGGGCTAACCAGTGAGCCACCGTGCTACCCTATATACAGTACAGGCTAACCACTGAGCCACCGTGCTACCCTATATACAGTACAGGCTAACCACTGAGCCACCGTGCTACCCTATATACAGTACAGAGCTAACCACTGAGCCACCGTGCTAACCTATGTACAGTACAAGGCTAACCACAGAGCCACCGTGATACCCTATATACAGTACAGACTAACCACTGAGCCACCGTGCTACCCTATATACAGTACAGGGCTAACTAGTGAGCCACCGTGCTACCCTATATACAGTACAGGCTAACCACTGAGCCACTGTGCTACCCTATATACAGTACAAGGCTAACCAGTAAGCCACCGTGCTACCCTATATACAGTACAGGCTAACCAATGAGCCACCGTGCTACCCTATATACAGTACAGAGCTAACCACTGAGCCACCGTGCTAACCTATGTACAGTTCAGGGCTAACCACTGAGCCAATGTGACACCCTATATACAGTACAGGGCTAACCACTGAGCCACCGTGCTAACCTATGTACAGTACAGGGCTAACCACAGAGCCACCGTGCTACCCTATATACAGTATAGGGCTAACCACTGAGCCACCCTATATACAGTACAGGCTAACCACTGAGCCACTGTGCTACCCTATATACAGTACAGGGCTAACCAGTGAGCCACCGTGCTACCCTATATACAGTACAGGCTAACCACTGAGCCACCGTGCTACCCTATATACAGTACAGGCTAACCACTGAGCCACCGTGCTACCCTATATACAGTACAGAGCTAACCAGTAAGCCACCGTGCTAACCTATGTACAGTACAGGACTAACCACAGAGCCACCATGCTACCCTATATACAGTACAGGGCTTACCACTGAGCCACCGTGCTACGCTATATACAGTACAGGGCTAACTAGTGAGCCACCGTGCTACCCTATATACAGTACAGGCTAACCACTGAGCCACTGTGCTACCCTATATACAGTACAGGGCTAATCAGTGAGCCACCGTGCTACCCTATATACAGTACCGGCTAACCACTGAGCCACCGTGCTACCCTATATACAGTACAGGCTAACCACTGAGCCACCGTGCTACCCTATATACAGTACAGGCTAACCACTGAGCCACCGTGCTACCCTATATACAGTATAGGGCTAACTAGTGAGCCACCATGCTACCCTATATACAGTACAGGGCTAACCAGTGAGCCACCATGCTACCCTATATACAGTACAGGGCTAACCACTGAGCCACCGTGCTACCCTATATACAGTACAGACTAACCACTGAGCCACCGTGCTACCCTATATACAGTACAGGCTAACCACTGAGCCACCATGCTACCCTATATACAGTACAGGGCTAACCAGTGAGCCACCATGCTACCCTATATACAGTACAGGCTAACCAATGAGCCACTGTGCTACCCTATATACAGTACAAGACTAAACAGTAAGCCACCGTGCTACCCTATATACAGTACAGGCTAACCAATGAGCCACCGTGCTACCCTATATACAGTACAGGCTAACCACTGAGCCACCGTGCTACCCTATATACAGTACAGGCTAACCACTGAGCCACCGTGCTGCCCTATATACAGTACAGAGCTAACCAGTGAGCCACCGTGCTAACCTATGTACAGTACAGGACTAACCACAGAGCCACCATGCTACCCTATATACAGTACAGGGCTAACCACTGAGCCACCGTGCTATGCTATATACAGTACAGGCTAACCACTGAGCCACCGTGCTACCCTATATACAGTACAGGCTAACCACTGAGCCACTGTGCTACCCTATATACAGTACAGGGCTAACCAGTGAGCCACCGTGCTACCCTATATACAGTACAGGCTAACCACTGAGCCACCGTGCTACCCTATATACAGTACAGGCTAACCACTGAGCCACCGTGCTACCCTATATACAGTATAGGGCTAACTAGTGAGCCACCATGCTACCCTATATACAGTACAGGGCTAACCAGTGAGCCACCATGCTACCCTATATACAGTACAGGGCTAACCACTGAGCCACCGTGCTACCCTATATACAGTACAGACTAACCACTGAGCCACCATGCTACCCTATATACAGTACAGGGCTAACCAGTGAGCCACCATGCTACCCTATATACAGTACAGGCTAACCACTGAGCCACTGTGCTACCCTATATACAGTACAAGGCTAACCAGTAAGCCACCGTGCTACCCTATATACAGCACAGGCTAACCAATGAGCCACCGTGCTACCCTATATACAGTACAGAGCTAACCACTGAACCACCGTGCTAACCTATGTACAGTTCAGGGCTAACCACTGAGCCAATGTGATACCCTATATACAGTACAGGGCTAACCACTGAGCCACCATGCTAACCTATGTACAGTACAGGGCTAACCACAGAGCCACCGTGCTACCCTATATACAGTATAGGGCTAACCACTGAGCCACCGTGCTACCCTATATACAGTACAGGCTCACCACTGAGCCACTGTGCTACCCTATATACAGTACAGGGCTAACCAGTGAGCCACCGTGCTACCCTATATACAGTACAGGCTAACCACTGAGCCACCGTGCTACCCTATATACAGTACAGAGCTAACCAGTGAGCCACCGTGCTAACCTATGTACAGTACAGGACTAACCACAGAGCCACCATGCTACCCTATATACAGTACAGGGCTAACCACTGAGCCACCGTGCTAAGCTATATACAGTACAGGGCTAACTAGTGAGCCACCGTGCTACCCTATATACAGTACAGGCTAACCACTGAGCCACTGTGCTACCCTATATACAGTAGAGGGCTAACCAGTGAGCCACCGTGCTACCCTATATACAGTACAGGCTAACCACTGAGCCACCGTGCTACCCTATATACAGTACAGGCTAACCACTGAGCCACCGTGCTACCCTATATACAGTACAGGCTAACCACTGAGCCACCGTGCTACCCTATATACAGTATAGGGCTAACTATTGAGCCACCATGCTACCCTATATACAGTACAGGGCTAACCAGTGAGCCACCATGCTACCCTATATACAGTACAGGGCTAACCACTGAGCCACCGTGCTACCCTATATACAGTACAGACTAACCACTGAGCCACCGTGCTACCCTATATACAGTACAGGCTAACCACTGAGCCACCATGCTACCCTATATACAGTACAGGGCTAACCAGTGAGCCACCATGCTACCCAATATACAGTACAGGGCTAACCAGTGAGCCACCATGCTACCCTATATACAGTACAGGCTAACCACTGAGCCACCATGCTACCCTATATACAGTACAGGGCTAACCAGTGAGCCACCATGCTACCCTATATACAGTACAGGCTAACCACTGAGCCACCATGCTACCCTATATACAGTACTAACCACTCTGACAACCTGCTGCCCTATTTATTGAGACTGATATCCCATCAGGAGGTTATTTAAAGCAGCGCTCGTCCTCCTCCTCCTCCTCCTCCTCCTCCCATCGCAGTCTTCATCCTCTTACTATATCACAGTCACCATATTATTCTGCGCTGTGCACTTACAATTGCTCATTTTCCTTTCTACCCAGATAATTCTTCTCTCTTCCATCAGGTCGATGGCATCACGTGATTGAAGGCTGAGGAGCTGAATCCTTCTAAGCTCCGTGTAGAGACAGGAGGTCTCTTGTCCCTGGGTATTCGCTGGGTAGAAGGGTAAAACGAGCAACTGTAAGTGACCAGCGCTGTATAATCTGATGACTGCAGTATATGAGGATAAAAGCCTTGATTGGCTTCTTTAAGAGTTTTGAACCTCTACATTTGGAATTTATCACACTGCAGTTTCTTGTATAAATCCCTGCAGCGGCGCCATGCTTCTACAGTACAAATCAAACCTGTAGATAGATAATAATTTTATTATAGATATAATTACATACATTTAATTCCCAGCAGATATAAACAGCTAATAGTATCGTATCCATCTAGATCCCCAATAAATGCATTTTATCCAGATGAGAAGCAGACGTTGGGCCAATATCAGATTAAAATTGGAAAAACGTCCTGGAGTCCGCCCCAGGCTGTCACTGAGTCTCAGCATCTCTCTCAACTATACTGCATTTACAGGGTCTACGGACCCCTAGATTACTCCACAAAATGGGAATTAGACCCAATTCCCTGTACTCAGTGTGCGAAGGATGGAGCTCATGTAATGCATCTGCTCTGGGAATGCAGAAGAATTGAAGCCATAGGCGGATTATAATGAGGCAATCTGGGCTACCGCCCGGGGCCTGAGGCTCCGGGGGGGGGCCATAACCAGATTGCCCTCATTATAATGTTTTATGTGCCGTGCAGCCGATGCGGCACACATATCTCGGCAACTGGCGGGGGGGCTGGGGTGGGGAAGCCCTTGGCCGCTCCCCCAGCAGCTTCTACATAGCTCCCAACTGTCCCGGTTTCCACGGGGCTGTCCCGCTTCCCATCACAGCTCAGCTGTTTTCCCGGCATCTCTACTTCCCTCACCTCTTTCCGACGTTCTCATTGCTCTGAAGCTCCTCCTCCTTGGGGGGCAGGGCCAATCATTTCTTAGTGCATAAATTATACATATATACCTCCTCTCACTCCTGAAAGCTGTCTCACCTGGGACTTGAACTCATAAATCCCAGTGTCCCACCATTCTTCCCAATGCTCACAGGCTGTGTGCTCTAACCACTGAGCTATAGCTCATGATAAAGATAGGAGACTTTGGTTATCTTGACTGTACATTGCAATGAGTCCAATAGCAGAGTATACAGCTCCATAGAAATACATTGTACAACCCATGGCAAAAATTATGGAATCACCGGGCTCGGAGAATGTTCATTCAGTTGTTTAATGTTGTTGAAAAAAAGCAGATCACAGACATGGCACAAAATTAAAGTCATTTCAAATGGCAACTTTATGGCTTTAAGAAACACTAAAAGAAATCAAGATTAAAAATGTGGTACTCAGTAAGGGTAATTTTTTTCAGACCAAGCAGAGGGAAAAAATTATGGAATCACTCAATTCTAAGGAAAAAATTATGGAATCACCCTGAAAATTTTCATTTCCAAAACTAACACCTGCATCAAATTAGATCTGCTCGTTAGTCTGCATCTAAAAAGGAGAGATCACACCTTGGAGAGCTGTTGCACCAAGTGGACTGACATGAATCATGGCTTCAACACAAGAGATGTCAATTGAAACAAAGGAGAGGATTATCAAACTCTTAAAAGAAGGTAAATCATCTTGCAATGTTGCAAAAGATGTTGGTTGTTCACAGTCAGCTGTGTCTAAAATCTGGACCAAATACAAACAACATGGGAAGGTTGTTAAAGGCAAATATACTGGTAGACCAAGGAAGACATCAAAGCGTCAAGACCGGAAACTTAAAGCAATATGTCTCCAAAACAGGAAATGCACAACAACACAAATGAGGAACGAATGGGAGGAAACAGGGGTCAATGTCTGTGACCGAACTTTAAGAAACCGCCTAGAGGAAATGGGATTTACATACAGAAAAGCTAAACATAAGCCATCATTAACACCTAAACAGAAAAAAACAAGGTTACAATGGGCTAAGGAAAAGCAATCGTGGACTGTGGATCACTGGATGAAAGTCATATTCAGTGATGAATCGTGAATCTGCATTGGGCATGGTGATGATGCTGGAACTTTTGTTTGGTGCCGTTCCAATGAGATTTATAAAGATGACGGCATGAAGAGGACATGCAAATTCCCACAGTCATTGATGATATGGGGCAGCATGTCAGGTAAAGGCACTGGGGAGATGGCTGTCATTACATCTTCAATAAATGCCCAAGTCTACATTGATATTTTGGACAGTTTTCTTATCCCATCAATTGAAAGGATGTTTGGGGATGATGACATCATTTTTCAAGATGATAATGCATCCTGCCATAGAGCAAAAACTGTGAAAACATTCCCTGAAAGAAGACACATAAGGTCAATGTCATGGCCTGAAAATAGTCCGGAGCTCAATCCAATTGAAAATCTTTGGTGGAAGTTGAAGAAAATGGTCCATGACAAGGCTCCAACCTGCAAAGCTGATCTGGCAACAGCAATCAGAGAAAATTGGAGCCAGATTGATGAAGAGTACTGTTTGTCACTCATTAAGTCCATGCCTCAGAGACTGCGAGCTGTTATTAAAGCCAGAGGTGGTGCAACAAAATGCTAGTGATGCATTGGAGTGTTCTTTTGTGTGTTTGTTTTTCATGATTCCATAATTTTTTCCTCAGAATTGAGTGATTCCATAATTTTTTCCCTCTGCTTGGTCTGAAAAAAATTACCCTTACTGAGCACCACATTTTTATCTTGATTTCTTTTAGTGTTTCTTAAAGCCATAAAGTTGCCATTTGAAATGACTTTAGTTTTGTGCCATGTCTGTGATCTGCTTTTTTCTCAACAACATTAAACAACTGAATGAACATCCTCCGAGCCCGGTGATTCCATAATTTTTGCCAAGGGTTGTATATATAACAATGTATTTTTATGGTGGCTGTATATTGAGGTGAAGACAAATATTTATCTTGTTCCTATGAGGCTATCAGCCGACGCTCCGTAATGGCAGCGTTTAAGATGCTGCATCCAAAACGCTGCGTTCTACATTAGAAGCACAGTGGATGGATTTATAGAAATCCCACACCCACTGTGCTTCTGTCTGACACTGCGTAAACTCGCCAACAATTTCTGTTGCAGTGACGCTGGTCTCCACTATGGAGTTTCCACAATAGAATCATATTGGATGCGGTAACTCCACATGGTTCAGTGAACACATGCGGATTTACCTGCGTGATTAGAATACGCTGCGTCCAAAGCACTGTTGTTCCTGATCGTGGTAATGTAGCCTAAAAGTACTAAAAATAATAATAAGCAATTTTTTTTTAGTGTCTACTCAGGTCTTGAACCCACAACCTTCACATTACAGATAGATGGAGCTTTAGTGTACTCAGGTCTTGAACCCACAACCTTCACATTACAGATAGATGGAGCTTTAGTGTACTCAGGTCTTGAACCCACAACCCTCACATTACAGATAGATGGAGCTTTAGTGTACTCAGGTCTTGAACCCACAACCTTCACATTACAGATAGATGGAGCTTTAGTGTACTCAGGTCTTGAACCCACAACCTTCACATTACAGATAGATGGAGCTTTAGTGTACTCAGGTCTTGAACCCACAACCTTCACATTACAGATAGATGGAGCTTTAGTGTACTCAGGTCTTGAACCCACAACCTTCACATTTCAGATAGATGGAGCTTTAGTGTACTCAGGTCTTGAACCCACAACCCTCACATTACAGATAGATGGAGCTTTAGTGTACTCAGGTCTTGAACCCACAACCTTCACATTACAGATAGATGGAGCTTTAGTGTACTCAGGTCTTGAACCCACAACCTTCACATTTCAGATAGATGGAGCTTTAGTGTACTCAGGTCTTGAACCCACAACCCTCACATTACAGATAGATGGAGCTTTAGTGTACTCAGGTCTTGAACCCACAACCTTCACATTACAGATAGATGGAGCTTTAGTGTACTCAGGTCTTGAACCCACAACCTTCACATTTCAGATAGATGGAGCTTTAGTGTACTCAGGTCTTGAACCCACAACCCTCACATTACAGATAGATGGAGCTTTAGTGTACTCAGGTCTTGAACCCACAACCTTCACATTACAGATAGATGGAGCTTTAGTGTACTGAGCCACAAGCTCCAGAGCTGTAATGAGGAGGATTTCATGGACTTGATCTGTACTGCGGACTATGACTATAGGCTGATGGTACTGATAGGAATACACTGCTGTGTACAATGAATGGATTTTTATTCTACAGGGAGCATCAGGGTATGTGCGCACGATGTGTGCCAGCCTGCGGCCGCGGCGCTGCGACTTCCGCTGAATATGCAAATGAGCGGCGCCATTTTTTCTTTTTTTCACCTGCAGACTTTTGTCATAGACGTTAGGTCTATGGAGAAAGCCCGCATGCGGATCCTCAAGAGACATTGACATGCTGCCGTCTGGGAAGACGCATCTCATGTCCGTGTCTGCGGGTGTGCAGAGACGCATAGCGGACCTGGGATTTCTAGAAATCCATCCAGTGCTGTCACATCCGCACGCTGCATAAACCCGCAGCATCAAACCCGCAGCAGCTCCGGATCGGGTGCACGGACCCTAAGAGATTTTTTCATCTTATAAAATTGCTAAAAAAATAATAATGAAAAACACTTTATAATGAAAAAAACATTATTTTTAATGCGTTTATTTTTAAATAATAAACATCACAAATCAGCGAATAACACGGACATATTTGTGTCCCTGTAATCGTAACGACCGCACAACACACGACCAGAATATTTACGGGGATCGGTAAAGGATGTAAAAAAAATGGCGTGATTTATGTTTTTCTTTATTAAAGCCATAAAAATGTAACAAAACGGTAACGCTGAGGCCGTGTTCACACGTAGCGTTAACGCTGCGTTCTTTCTGCTGCTTTTTTCCTGCGGTGTCAGCACCAGACGACGCAGTAACGACCTCCTCTCATTATGGCGTCTTTGCTGCGTTTCTTTTATGCGTTTTCCCGCGTATTTGATGCGATTTTGGGGCAGATATGAAGCCGAGTTTTTAACGCTTTTTAATAATACAGAAAAGCTTTGATTCTTATTGTGGAGCTGCAGAAAACAAAAAACACAGGATTTCTGCAGCGTGTGAACACGGCCTTACAGACACCAGAAGCCGGATGTCGCATAGTTGTAACGGGGCTCAGGGTGGTAGTCATGGGCCAGTGGCACGTCTGTTTCAGTGACTTTCTCTTCACCCCGGCCCGCTACAGAAATAGGGGACCCTGAGAACCCCTGGGTGTGTGTGCGCTGTGGGGCCTCCATGGAGGAGACCTCCATACTCACTCCTGACCCGCCATCCTGGGCGCAGAAGGAGGAAACCGGACCAACCTAAAAATGTAAAATCCTCTTTACTAATAGTAATGGCCACATACAAGGAGTAACTAGTGATACAGTCTCTTTGTGATCTCTTCACATACAGCGGCACTTTACCAGTGATGGAAGACATAGACCTGGATATGAAGATTAACGCCGAATGCGCCAGCACTAGGGGTGACTCCATTCTCTGTCCCACTGCCTGACCTGCTTGGATCCACCTCTCTGATGAGGCTGTCCTGTCTTGGCGCGTAAGGTGAAGTTCGCACGTTGACCTCTCCATGTACATCTGTTCTTGTTGTCTCCGCTGTCTAGACTGCTCGGATCACCTTCCAGATAAGGCTGTCCACAATCTCCCCGTAGGTGACAGGCACACCCTTCTGTTCTACTTGTTCCTGCGTCCTCCTGACACGTCCTTCACTATTCACTGACTAACTGAAACATGGCCGACACCAAAACTCCCAGTGCTCTCTCGCTCACTAAGGGCAGCCCCCAAACTAGTTAACCCTGTGTCCCACTGACATAAGGGTAATCCAGTATCAACCAGTACCTCTGCTGCCATCCAATGGACGTATTTTATAATTGCCTTTACTACTAAAAAATATTCCAACAGCTTTAGAGGGAAGTGGAAATTCTCTACCACCCCACTCACATAGTGAAGCTACAGAAAGATGAGAAACTTCTGGAGGCTCCGACTGTGAATGAGGAACAAGAAATAATCCACAACTAGAGATGAGCAGGACGCACAGGTGATGTCGCGCTGCCCGGGGTGATCAAAAGCCGCCGGGGATGCCGGGAGGTAAGTGACTAGCCCAGGGGATGGGGGATGACTCGGTTACCCGGGCCTTTAGCCTTAAGGAGGTCGCGGAGGTCGGCTCCCGGGCCCGTACTCTGGGGTCTCTCTTTAAAAAGGCGTTGATAGATATCAAGTTTATAAGAGTTCGTGACGCCACCTGTAGCTTCTGGTGAGGATCACCAGCGCCGCGGCAGTCCACTGAGGCTGATGATAAGGCAGCTTGATGGTAAAGCTCCCCACAGGTGGAGCTGGGCCTCAGGGCAGGGTACGGACGGGGTATGCAGGACGAAGAGACCCCGCCGGGTCAGAGCAAGAACAGGGACGGACACAATAGTCTCTTCAGTACCTTTTACTGATGGAAATTCAGGCACGTCCTGGAGCACTGTAGGGTGAAGGGTGCATGTCCGGATCCTCCCCAATGAGCGGGTTTTGGGCCTCCTGTTTCTTGCCTCAGCATAGTAAGTTTCTGACCTGCCTGGAGCTAGGCCTAACTTTGTCTCTGTCCTGCGCTGGCTGACCTGGTGGTAGGGCCTTCTCTTGGAGTGCACGCTCCCGACTCACGGGGCCTATGTGTCTCCTGGCTCTGGTACGTATCAGCACTTTAGCGATCCTGGGATTTGTAGTTCTCCAGGGATTCCGGTTTATCTTACTGGGTCGTGGAGATCCCGGTAAGCTTCGGACCCGGTGTCCGGTAACTGCTTCTTCGGGGTGAGCTAGTTAAGCTCCTTTGCCCCCAATGAACTAACTCTCTCTACTCTTCGCCTTCGGCCTACTCGGACCCTCAATAGGCTACTCACACTAACGGCAGCTTGCCGCTCTTCACCGATCTTATGGTGCCGGCACACCTAAAGCTCACCTCTCTGAGCTACCCGGAGTCTTGATCTGCATAAGCTCCACTGCAGGATAGCAATTGCAGGAGCTGGAACAGGCTTTTGTCCTCTGAGGTAACTCTTCTCAGACTGCACTGGACTCACTGCTAAACCAGACTGAACTCTGACTCCAACTAACTGCTGCCTGGCTCCACCTTCCCTTTTTATCTATCCCTAACGGGCTCCCTCTGGTGGTCTGAGGTGGAAGGTGGAGATGTGTGAATGGTTATGGGGGCCTCTTGTGGAGGAATCCTTCAATACACCCTTCTAGGATTTGTGATACCAAGCACAGCTGGGCTTCACATAAGAAATTCACAACCTCCTGTCCATCCGCCCGGTACCACTGACCTGGACCAGAGACCCGGGAATCCATCCGCTCATCTCTAGTCCCAACCGTCCCGGATACAGCGGACAGTCCTGGATTTGGCTCTATGCCCTGCAGTCTGCTGAATGCCCCCTTATTACCAGCACCCCTCTGACAACTCCACCTGCCAGGGGAGAAAGAAATGGAACATGGGCGTGGATTTTGGTGTGGCCAAGGGCGTGGCCAATATTTGTGCGGCGCATGATATGTCCCTCTTTCTGTTCTTCAACAGTTGGGAGGTATCCTAGGCCGCTCCCCCAGCCCGGAGAACCCTTGGCCGCTCCCCCAGCCCGGAGAACCCTTGGCCACCCCCCCAGCAGCTCCTAGGCCTCTCCCCCAGCAGCTCCTAGGCCGCTCCCCCAGCATGGAGAGCCCTTGGCCACTCCCTCGGCAGCTCCTAGGCCGCTCCCCCAGCAGCTCCTAGGCCGCTCCCCCAGCCCGGAGAGCCCTTGGCCACTCCCCCAGCAGCTCCTAGGCCACTCCCCCAGCAGCTATCCACAGATAGGAGACACGGCCCTGTGCGTGCTCGTGTCTGCTGAAGTGACATCATGCAGTGTGCGCCCGGCCTGCACTGCTGTGTGCTTGCCACCAGAAAGGACCTGGACCGGAGACAAGCCGGGGGATGGGGACCGGAGACAAGCCGGGGAATGGTGAGTGACTGCTTCCCAATGTACCCCCTGTATTGGGGGGTATGTATTTTTCTGCAAATCTTCAAATGTGTTTAGGCCTGTAATGTGTCTTTGTATATGTCTGTATATGTGTCTGTATGTGTGTGCACATTTCTGCGACCCGTATATGTGCAAGTCTGCATGTTTATACTTGACTACATGTGTGACTGCATGTATGTACTGCACCCAGGGAGCTACGTGCGGCTCCGTACTGCACCCAGGGAGCTACGTGCGGCCCCGTACTGCACCTAGGGAGCTACGTGCGACCCCGTACTGCACCCAGGGAGCTACGTGCGGCCCCATACTGCACCCAGGGAGCTACGTGCGGCCCCTTACTGCACCCAGGGAGCTACGTGCGGCCCCGTACTGCACCCAGGGAGCTACGTGCGGCCCCTTACTGCACCCAGGGAGCTACGTACGGCCCCGTACTGCGTCCAGGGAGCTACGTGCAGCCCCGTACTGTGCCCAGGGAGCTACGTGCGGCCCCGTACTGCGCCCAGGGAGCTACGTGCAGCCCTGTACTGCGCCCAGGGAGCTACATGCAGCCCCGTACTGCGCCCAGGGAGCTACGTGCGGCCCCGTACTGCACCCAGGGAGCTACGTGCAGCCCTGTACTGCGCCCAGGGAGCTACATGCAGCCCCGTACTGCGCCCAGGGAGCTACGTGCGGCCCCGTACTGCACCCAGGGAGCTACGTGTGGCCCCGTACTGCACCCAGATATGTGGGGTTCATACTGTATGGGAGCTACAGTACAGACCAAAAGTTTGGACACGCCTTCTCATTTAAAGATTTTTCTGTATTTTCATGACTATAAAAATTGTACATTCACACTGAAGGCATCAAAACTATGAATTAACACATGTGGAATTATATACTTAACAAAAAAGTGTGAAACAACTGAAAATATGTCTTATATTCTAGGTTCTTCACAGTAGCCACCTTTTGCTTTGATGACTGCTTTGCACACTCTTGGCATTCTCTTGATGAGCTTCAAGAGGTATTCACCGGAAATGGTCTTCCAACAATCTTGAAGGAGTTCCCAGAGATGCTTAGCACTTGTTGGCCCTTTTGCCTTCACTCTGCGGTCCAGCTCACCCCAAACCATCTCAATTGGGTTCAGGTCTGGTGACTGTGGAGGCCAGGTCATCTGGCGTAGCACCCCATCACTCTCCTTCTTGGTCAAATAGCCCTTACACAGCCTGGAGATGTGTTTGGGGTCATTGTCCTGTTGAAAAATAAATTATGGTCCAACTAAACGCAAACCGGATGGAATAGCATGCCGCTGCAAGATGCTGTGGTAGCCATGCTGGTTCAGTATGCCTTCAATTTTCAATAAATCCCCAACAGTGTTGTTATGTTCTGCTACCAGAGCTAAGGAAAGAGAGGAGATCTGTCCCTACGATAGAACTCAGCTTAATCCCTACGATGTAACAGGGGACCTGATCCTGCGATCAGACCTGCTAAAGTCCTAAACTAGTCTGTACGGAGACCTATAGATGTGGGGAAGGAATCCCTACAAGTACTAAGGACTGGGAGGAAAATGGACACCTCCTAACAGAAATAGTAGCAGACAGACGAACAAACAAAATAAATAGAACATAGAGGTCCGTAGACCAAGCAAACTAACAGAGTTAGATACAGAGCACAGGCTAGCTAGAAAGTAGTTATACAATGAAGTCCAGCAAAGCCAGAAGGGCGGAGCAGGATTAAATAGGCCAACAAGGTCATGTGACCAGCAAAGGAAAAAACCTAAGAGCAAGGTTCTAACAGTACCCCCCCTTCTAAGAGGATCCTCCGGATCCCCTAGGACCAGGCTTATCAGGAAATCTCCTGTGAAACGCTCTGATAAGTCTGGACGCGGAAACATCATCCGACCTCACCCAAGAGTTATCCTCGGGTCCGAAACCTTTCCAGGCCACAAGATACTGCAAACTACCTCTATACTGTCTAGAGTTTGGCTTCACATCCAGCTGGATGAATGTCTCAAGTGGGGTACCACAGGGCTCCGTCCTGGGACCTGTATTGTTCAACATCTTTATCAATGATTTAGATGAAGGAATTGAGGGTAAACTGATTAAATTTGCCGATGACACAAAGCTAGGAGGGATAGCTAATACTAGAGAAGAGAGAGAGAGGATTCAAAAAGACCTAAATAAACTGGAGCAGTGGACAGCAACCAACAGAATGGTTTTTAACAGGGAAAAATGCAAAGTACTACATCTGGGCAATAAAAATGAAAAAAGCATATACAGAATGGGAGGAATAGAGCTAAGCAACAGTACATGTGAAAAAGACTTAGGTATACTAATAGATCATAGACTGAACATGAGTCAACAGTGTGATGCAGCAGCAAAAAAGGCAAATACAATTCTGGGATGTATTAACAGAAGCATACAGTCTAGATCACGTGAAGTCATTATCGGTCTTTACTCCTCTTTGGTCAGACCTCATCTGGAATACTGTGTACAGTTTTGGGCACCACATTTTAAAAAAGACATAGACAAACTGGAGCAAGTTCAGAGAAGAGCGACCAGAATGGTGACTGGTCTGCAAACCATGTCCTATGAGGAACGGTTGCAGGATTTGGGAATGTTTAGCTTGCAAAAAAGAAGACTGAGAGGAGACTTAATAGCTGTCTACAAATATGTCAAGGGCTGTCACATTGTAGAAGGATCATCTTTATTCTCATTTGCACAAGGAAAGACTAGAAGCAATGGGATGAAACTAAATGGGAGGAGACACAGATTAGATATTAGAAGACAGTGTATGACAGTTAGGGTGATTAATGAGTGGAACAGGCTGCCACGAGAGGTGGTGAGTTCCCCTTCAATGGACGTCTTCAAACAGAGGCTGGACAGACATCTGTCTGAGATGATTTAGTGAATCCTGCTTTGAGCAGGGGGTTGGACCAGATGACCCAGGAGGTCCCTTCCAACTCTACCATTCTATGATTCTATGATTCTATGAGTTAAGGATGCGAGAAATTTCATATTCCCCGTCCTCCACCACCGGAGGAACAGAGGCAGAGGCGTCACAATCCGATACAACAGCTTTTTTCAACAGAGAGACATGAAATACCGGATTAATTCTCCAGGAGGTAGGAACCTCCAACCTAACAGCAGATTGGTTGACAACCTGAAGCACCTTAAAGGGCCCTACAAACTTGGGACCCAATTTCTTAGAAGGAATCCTCAACCGCAGATTCCTAGAGGACAACCAAACCATGTCACCAACAGCGAACAAAACCTCCTGTCGTTTCCTATCAAAGTAGTCTTTAGATTTTCTGTTGGCCTCCTGAAGATTACCACGCACATCCGTCCAAACTCTCTCCAAATCACCGGAAAAATTCTCCTCCTCAGGCACGGCAGATCCCAACTTGGAGAACGACCGAAACGACGGATGTCTCCCAGAGCAACAAAAAAAAGGCGAACAACCAGCAGAAGAAGATATATGATTGTTCAGAGCAAATTCAGCAAGTGGCAGAAACTCAGACCACCCCTCTTGATTGTCTGCCACAAAACAACGCAAGAACTGCTCAACATCCTGGTTTTTCCTTTCTGTCTGGCCATTAGATT
Source organism: Phyllobates terribilis (assembly GCF_046119375.1). NCBI lineage: Eukaryota > Metazoa > Chordata > Amphibia > Anura > Dendrobatidae > Phyllobates > Phyllobates terribilis. The sequence goes on along the minus strand of NW_027362762.1, from coordinate 29,060,651 downwards.
CAGGATGATATCCGGACGAGAACGACAAATGAACTCCCAGCCTGTCACAAAAGGCACGCCAAAAACGAGCCACGAACTGAGGACCCCTATCAGAAACAATGTCAGTAGGAACGCCATGAAGTCTGACAATTTCCTTGACAAAGGCCTTAGCGAGAGTTTTAGCGCAGGGCAGTTTGACGAAGGGAACCAAGTGACACATCTTGCTAAAATGGTCCACGACCACCCAGATGACAGTAAAACCCTCAGAGGGGGGAAGGTCAGTTATAAAGTCCATAGCCAAATGTGTCCAAGGAGCACTGGGAACCTCCAAAGGACAAAGCAACCCCACAGCAGGAGTATGTGAGGACTTAGATCTAGCACATATAGTACATTGGCGCACCCACTTAATGACTTCCTTCTGCCATCCAGGCCACCAAAAACTGCGACCCACCAGTCTCTTGGTCTCAGAGATTCCGGGATGACCTGCCAACCGAGATTCGTGACACTCAACAAACAAATCTCTCCTAAAGGTCCCAGGCACAAACAACCTCCCATGAGGAGTGTTAGATGGGGCATTCTCCTGTGCTTTAAGAATCTCATCTTCCAAAACGGAGTCCAAAGCAGCTATCACAACACCTTCTTGTAAAATGTTCTCCTCTTTCTCAGCACCGACTATGGGAGAACAACTGCGAGACAAGGCATCCGCCTTAACATTCTTAGTACCAGGGATGTAAGTAACGGAGAAATTAAACCGCGAGAAAAACAGTGCCCACCTAGCCTGACGGGCATTCAGGCGCTTGGCAGCATCAAGATAGATCAGATTTTTATGATCCGTAAGAACCTGAACGGGAAATTCCGCACCTTCCAAGAAGTGGCGCCAGTGTTCAAATGCGAGTTTAATAGCCAATAATTCCCGATTACCAATATCGTAATTCAGTTCAGTCTCCGAAAATTTTTTTGAAAAAAAGGCACAGGGATGTACTCCATCCCCGTTATCCTGAGACAATACTGCGCCAACCCCCACAGAGGAAGCATCAACCTCAACCAAAAACGGTTTAGTCACATCAGGCTGCATAAGGATGGGAGCAGAGGTGAACCTCTCCTTAAGATACACAAAAGCTTCAATGGCCTCAGAAGACCACTGAACCGCATCAGCACCGTTCCTGGTGAGATCGGTCAGAGGTTTGACAATACTAGAAAATTTTTTTATGAATTTTCTGTAATAATTGGCGAAACCCAAAAACCTCTGTATCGATTTCAAACCAATAGGCCTAGGCCATTCCTGTACAGCTTGAACTTTAACCGGGTCCATCTCAAAACCTTCGCTGGAGATAATGTAGCCCAAAAAACTAATTCTCTGTACAGCGAACTCACATTTCTCCAGCTTAGCAAAAAGCGAATTGTCCATTAATAACTGTAATACCTCACGTACGCTCCGCCAATGAGACTCCAGATCCGGCGAATAAATCAAAATGTCATCCAAATACACAACCACATTTTTGCCGATCAAAGGTCTAAGGATGTCATTAATAAGATTCTGAAAAAATGCTGGAGCATTAGTAAGACCAAAAGGCATAACCAGATTCTCAAAATGACCCACAGGAGTGTTAAAAGCAGTCTTCCATTCGTCACCCTCCTTCATGCGCAACAGATTGTATGCCCCCCGGAGATCAATTTTAGAGAACCACTTGGCCCCCATTAACTGGTTAAACAGATCAGGAATCAATGGCAGTGGGTAAGGATTGCGTACAGTAATTTTGTTAATCTCACGAAAATCCAGACAAGGACGTAAACCGCCGTCCTTTTTTTTTACAAAAAAAATCCAACCGCCACAGGAGACTTAGAAGGCCTAATGTGACCGGCGGCCAAACTTGTCTGTATGTATTCCTCCAAAGCCTTCCTCTCAGGAATAGTAAGGTTAAATAAACGACTTTTAGGAAGAGTCGCTCCAGGGACAAATTCAATAGAACAATCATAGTCTCTATGGGGAGGCAAAACCTGCGATTCCTTCTCAGAAAAAACTCTCCAAAAATCCTGAATAGGAACAGGCAATTCCCCCCTATCCAAAGCTGCAATACGCCCGTTACAACACTTGTCATAACATTTATGGCTCCAGGATTTAATTTCATTGGTAGACCAATCCAGTACAGGATTGTGCAATTTTAACCAGGGCAATCCCAATATTACTGGAGAAGGCAAGTTATTCAACACTACCAAATCCAATTTCTCATGGTGAACACCATTAATAGTGAGAGGAAATTCACAGACCTTGAGAGTAATATTCTTCAAAGGGGAACCATCCACAGAGACCACAGCAATGGGGGATGATAAAGGTTCGGGTTTTAAATTGAGTCTTTCCAAGAATCCCCCATCAATTACATTCAGAGTAGACCCACAATCAACAAACACCCGAAATTCCATTAATTTTTCCTGAGCAATCGTGGAAGCAGCTAAAAATACACCCTTGGAATTTAAACAGGCAATACGGGCATGACTGACCATTTTTTTTTCTTTCTTCATACGAAGCTCACAGTCTTTAATCAAATGACCACATTTTCCGCAATAGAAACACAAACCTTCAGAAAATCTACGGTCTTTTTCTTGAGAGCGAGGTGCCACCGATCCAATCTCCATCGGTTCACCACTGTTAGTACACACATTCTCATAACCAGAAACTGACATAGCAGAGGATTTGCTCTCATTAACCCTTGCACGCAGTCTCCTATCCACCCGTATAGCTAATTGCATAGCCTGTTGCAAATCTTCAGGTGTAGGATAAGCAATTAGCAGGTCTTTAACCCTTTCACTGAGCCCAGCAAGAAATAGACTTTTCAGAGCAGAATCGTTCCACCCTGTTTGAGTAGACCAACGACGGAAATGAGTACAATATTTTTCCACATTACCTGATCCCTGTCTCAAACGTCTTAACTCTGTCTCAGCTGATGAGACACGGTCAGGATCATCATATAATAGTCCCAAAGCAGAAAAGAAACTATCCACTGATCTAAAGCATGTATCACTAGGTTGCAAAGAAAAGGCCCACTCCTGAGGCTCTTTGCGCAAAAGTGACATTATAAACCCTATGCGCTGGGAATCATCCCCAGAGGACTTGGGTCTCAAACGAAAATACAATAAGCAAGCATTTTTAAATGAAAAAAATTCTCGGTGTTCACCAAAAAATAAATCCGGCAAACGTACCTTAGGCTCCAAGAAATGTGCTCCAGGACAGTTACTCACGTGCTGACGGAGCTCGGCCACCTCCAGAGAGAGTCCCTGCAGGCGTTTAGCCAAATCCAGAACCGACACCATGATGGAACAGAAAAATCTTTCCTTAGAGAATTTGCGGGCTGGACTTACTGTTATGTTCTGCTACCAGAGCTAAGGAAAGAGAGGAGATCTGTCCCTACGATAGAACTCAGCTTAATCCCTACGATGTAACAGGGGACCTGATCCTGCGATCAGACCTGCTAAAGTCCTAAGCTAGTCTGTACGGAGACCTATAGATGTGGGGAAGGAATCCCTACAAGTACTAAGGACTGGGAGGAAAATGGACACCTCCTAACAGAAATAGTAGCAGACAGACGAACAAACAAAATAAATAGAACATAGAGGTCCGTAGACCAAGCAAACTAACAGAGTTAGATACAGAGCACAGGCTAGCTAGAAAGTAGTTATACAATGAAGTCCAGCAAAGCCAGAAGGGCGGAGCAGGATTAAATAGGCCAACAAGGTCATGTGACCAGCAAAGGAAAAAACCTAAGAGCAAGGTTCCAACAAGTGTCACCAGCAAAGCACCCCCACACCATCACACCTCCTCCTCCATGCTTCACGGTGGGAACCAGGCATGTAGAGTCCATCCATTCACCTTTTCTGCGTCCAACAAAGACACGGTGGCTGGAACCAAAGATCTCAAATTTGGACTCATCAGACCAAAGCACAGATTTTCACTGGTCTAATGTCCATTCATTGTGCTCTTTAGCCCAAACAAGTTTCTTCAGCTTGTTGCCTGTCCTTAGCAGTGGTTTCCTAGCAGCTATTTTACCATGAAGGCCTGCTGCACAAAGTCTCCTCTTAACAGTTGTTGTAGAGCTGTGTCTGCTGCTAGAACTCTGTGTGGCATTGACCTGGTCTCTAATCTGAGCTGCTGTTAACCTGCGATTTCTGAGCCTGGTGACTCGGATAAACTTATCCTCAGAAGCAGAGGTGACTCTTGGTCTTCCTTTCCTGGGGCGGTCCTCATGTGAGCCAGTTTCTTTGTAGCGCTTGATGGTTTTTGCAACTGCACTTGGGGACCCTTTCAAAGTTTTCCCAATTTTTCAGACTGACTGACCTTAATTTCTTAAAGTAATGATGGCCACTCGTTTTTCTTTACTTAGCTGCTTTTTTCTTGCCATAATATAAATTCTAACAGTCTATTCAGTAGGACTATCAGCTGTGTATCCACCAGACTTCTGCACAACACGACTGATGGTCCCAACCCCATTTATAAGGCAAGAAATCCCACTTATTAAACCTGACAGGGCACACCTGTGAAGTGAAGACCATTTCCGGTGACTACCTCTTGAAGCTCATCAAGAGAATGCCAAGAGTGTGCAAAGCAGTCATCAAAGCAAAAGGTGGCTACTGTGAAGATCCTAGAATATAAGACATATTTTCAGTTGTTTCACACTTTTTTGTTAAGTATATAATTCCACATGTGGTAATTCATAGTTTTGATGCCTTCAGTGTGAATGTACAATTTTCACAGTCATGAAAATACAGAAAAATCTTTAAATGAGAAGGTGTGTCCAAACTTTTGGTCTCTACTGTATGTGGGGGCTTATTCTGTATGGGAGCTATGTGGGGGCTTATACTGTATATAGGGGGATTATGTGGGAGCTCATATTGTACGTAGGGGGCTATATGGGGGCTCATACTGTATGTAGGGGCTATGTTGGGGCTCATACTGTATACAGTGGAATGTCAGCATATTTAATTCTGCTAAATATTAAGTCATACAATTAATTCTAATTAATATGTTTATATTAATATTGAGCAGAATTAATCTCAGTCTATTGGTTCGGCCTGCACAGCAGTCACGGTCTCTCATGTGGCCCCTTGGGAAAATTGATCTTCCACCCTGCTCTATTTTGTTTAGCGCTATGTTATGGGTAGCGCTGTACATAAGGGAACAATTCCGCTTTCTGTCTTTTTCCATCTATAGATATGTACCAATCCACCTGTGTGTTGCTCACATGACCTATCACATGATTTATCAATGGGGATCATGTGACATCAGGTACTGGTGGGGGCCAACGCCTTCTAAACTGCCCGGGGTCCTGGCTACTCTTAATCTACCCCTGATTGGAGCATTGTGGACAGAGGCCGTATCTCTGATAGAACCAGGCTATTATAAACCTTCGGTTAGATTATAATTATTATAGCGCCATTTATTCCATGGCGCTTTACATGTGATAGGGCTATACATAGTAAAAACAAGTACAATAATCTTGAACAAAACGAGTCGGCGACTGGTACAGGAGGAGTGAGGACCCTGCCCGCGAGGGCTCACATTCTAGAAGGGATGGGTGAGGATACAGTATGTGAGTGTAGAGCTGGTCGTGCAGCGGTGTGGTGGAGCGAGGACCCTGCCCGCGAGGGCTCACAGTCTACAGGGGATGGGTGAGGATACAGTAGGTGAGGGTAGAGCTGGTCGTGCAGCAGTATGGTGGAGCGAGGACCCTGCCCGCGAGGGCTCACAATCTACAAGGGAAGGATGAGGATACAGTAGGTGAGGGTAGAGCTGGTTGTGCAGTGGTATGGTGGAGCGAGGACCCTGCCCGCGAGGACTCACAGTCTACAGGGGATGGGTGAGGATACAGTAGGTGAGGGTAGAGCTGGTCGTGCAGCGGTATGGTGGAGCGAGGACCCTGCCCGCGGGGGCTCACAGTCTACAGGGGATGGGTGAGGATACAGTAGGTGAGGGTAGAGCTGGTCGTGCAGGGGTATGGTGGAGCGAGGACCCTGCCCACGAGGGCTCACAATCTACAAGGGATGGGTGAGGATACAGTAGGTGAGGGTAGAGCTGGTCGTGCAGCGGTATGATGGAGCGAGGACCCTGCCCGCGAGGGCTCACAATCTACAAGGGATGGGTGAGGATACAGTAGGTGAGGGTAGAGCTGGTCGTGGAGCGGTATGGTGGAGCCGTGGTTACTGCAGGTTGTAGGCTTGTCGGAAGAGGTGGGTCTTCAGGTTCCTTTTGAAGGTTTCCACGGTAGGCAAGAGTCTGATGTGTTGGGGTAGAGAGTTCCAGAGTAGGGAGGAAGCACGGGAGAAATCTTGTATGTGATTGTGGGAAGAGGAGATAAGAGGGGAGTAGAGAAGGAGATCTTGTGAGGACCGGAGGTTGCGTGCAGGTACGTACCGGGAGGCTAAGTCACAGATGTATGGAGGAGACAGGTTGTGGATGGCTTTGTATGCCATGGTTAGGGTTTTGAACTGGAGTCTCTGAGCAATGGGGAGCCAGTGAAGAGATTGACAGAGGGGAGAGGCCGGAGAATAGCGGGGGGACAGGTGGATTAGTCGGGTAGCAGAGTTTAGGATAGGTTGGAGGGGTGTGAGACTGTTAGAAAGGAGGCCACAGAGCAGGAAGTTTCAGTAGTCAAAGTGGGAGATGATGAGGGCGTGCACTAGTGTTTTTGCAGATTCTATGCTGAGGAATGTGCGGATCCCGGAGATATTTTTGAGTTGGATTCGTCAGGAAGTGGAAAGGGCTTGGATATGTGGTTTGAAGGAGAGATCAGAGTCCAGGGTTACCCCAAGGCTGCGAGCTTGTGGGACTGGGGAGAGTGGGCAGCCATTGACTTTGATGGATAGGTCAGATGGGGGGGTTGAGTGAGACGGTGGAAAGCTGATGAATTCAGTTTTATCCATGTTAAGTTTTAGAAATCTGTCAGAAAAGAAGGATGAAATAGAGAACAGACATTGTGGGATTCTGGTTAGTAGGGAGGAGATATCAGGTCCAGAGAGGTGGATCTGTGTGTCATCAGCATAGAGGTGATAATGAAAGCCGTGAGACTGAGCTGTCCCAGGCCGAAGGTGTAGATGGAGAAGAGAAGGGGTCCTAGAACTGAACCTTGGGGGACACCGACATATAGGGGGCGAGATGAGGAGATGGTGTGTGAGTGGGAGACGCTGAATGTTCGGTCTGTTAGATATGAAGAGATTCAAAATAGTGCCAAGTCTGTGATGTAAAGAGATGAGAGAGTCTGTAGTAAGAGGGAATGGTCCACTGTGTCGAAGACAGAAGACAGGTCCAGGAGGAGGAAGACAGGTACAGGAGGAGGAGGACAGAGTAGTGTCGCTTGGATTTGGCGGTTAGTAGGTCATTGGTGACTTTAGTCTAGGCAGTTTCAGTGTAATGGTGTTGTCAGAAGCCACATTGTAAGCAGTCGAATAGGGAACAGGAGGAGAGGTGGGATAACAGTTCAAAGTGGATGTGTTGTTGATTTGAGGCATAGGTGAGAAGTAGGGACACAGAGGATTGGTCAAGGGAGGGCTTTTTGAGGATGGGTGTGATTGAGGCGTGTTTGAAACATGAGGGGAAAACACCAGTTGTTAGTGACAGGTTTAAGAGGTGAGTTAGGGTTGGGATGAAGGCTGTGATAAGGTTAGGGATGAGGTGGGACGGGATTGGGTCAAGTTCACAGGTGGTGAGGTGTGTTTTGGAGAGTAAAGAGAAAACCTGATCTTCTGTAATGGTGGAGAAGTTGGTTTTGGAGGAGGAAGGTTGAGTAAATATGAGGAGGGACTTTGGGGACTTTAGGTAAAAGCTTTGTCTGATGTTGTCAATCTTCTGCTTGAAGAATGAGGCAAAGCTTTCAGCTGAGATGAGAGGAGAGGGGGGAGGCGGTGGGGGATGAAGGAAAGAATTAAAAGTGTTGAATAGCTGTTTAGGGTTGTGAGACAGGGAGGATATGAAAGATGAGAAGTAGGTTTGTTTTGCTGCAGTAAGTGTGGACTCAAAAATAGTGAGGGATTGTTTGAATGAAATGAAGTGCTCGTTGGAGTGGGTCCTTTTCCATCTATGCTCAGCAACCCTGGAGGCCCGTCGCAGTTCTTTAGTCAGGTTGGTATGCCAGGGTTGCCTCTTGATTGTGCGAGCTTTGCTATGTGTGAGGTGGGCGACCAAATCAAGCGCTGTAGCTGTTGTGGTGTTGTATAAAGCGGCAGCAACATCTGCATTTTGTAAGGAACTTATGTCTGTAAGAGGGAGGAGGGATTCAGAGAGCGAGTGTAATCAAGGTGTTTGAGATTTCTGCGAGGGTGTGCAAGTTTGTGAAGTGGAGATTGTGCACCTGGAGAGGGAAGAGAATGTAAGTAGGTTGTGGTCAGAGAGAGGGAGAGGTGAGTTAGAGAGGTTAGATAGGGAACAGAGACGGGTGAAGATGAGGTCCAGTGTGTGGCCATCTTTATGAGTCGCTGCGGAAGATTGAGCAAGGCCAAAGGAGGAACTCAGGGATAGAAGCTTAGAGACAGATGAGAGGGAAGTGTCAATGGGGATGTAGAAATCGCCCATGATGATAGTGGGGATGTTAGCAGAAAGGAAGTGAAGTAGCCAGGTGGTGAAGTGGTCGAAGAAAGTGGTGGCTGACAGCTGGAGAGGCTTTGTTAGAGGGGGTAAGCCAGGTTTTGGTGATGGCGAGGAAGGAAAGTTTGTTAGTAATGAAAAAAACATAGATGTAGGAAAGTTTGTTGCAGACAGAGCGAGCGTTCCAGAGAGCTACTGTTAGTCCGACTGGGGAAGCGGGAACTTGGTGAATGGGTATGAGGTTAGAAAGGCTGCGAGAGTTTGTGATAGATCATAGATAGTAGGTGGAAGTGACTGTGAGGATTTGGTGCGTAGGACCAGGATTTGGAGAGATGAGTGTATGAGTGTATATTTTGGGATACTAGAAGAGGAGATGGACCCTAATAGGTATGCTTCATATTTTATTCCAAGCTCGCACATTTCCTGCCTTACACTGTGTTGATTCCAGTCCCCCTGTAAAGGACATATTGATATTCATGCTAGAGCAACTCCATTTTGTCTGCTTGTTTCAAAATCATGTTATTATCACTCCTTGCATGACATACTTCTTTCCTGCTTTTCTCATGCTTTACATGGAACTTTCTCACACTAACTTTTTATCTCAAGAACATTTTGTCAGACACCCCGCTCCTGTTATCTAACTAGTCTAGGCCAGGATTGACCTTGTACATTTCCATCGTGCTTCGAACTAACGATGATAATATGACCATATATGTGTTTCCGTAATAATTGTACTAACATTGGCTCAAGCCTGTAGTACTGTAGTACGGCAGTAGATGATTGGACATTAATAAACTCAAAACAATATAAAATGCTAAGCAAAATAAACGGGATCAGAGATTCTTTGAATCCTCCCATACAGAGCATTGCCTCCGTTTGGTTTTCTGTGGATTGCACAATCAACATAATAATTTGACACTCACTTGGTCAACCGTGAAGGGTTATTGCCCTCCCTCAACACCCCTATTACTGCTGAATTAATAAATACAATAAATAATACAATGAGACTTGAAAAACCAGAGTATCAAAAAGAAAAACACTACACAAATTCAAAAAAATTTTGGAAAAATGGTTGAATATTCCGTGATTGCCCTCTAATATTTTAGTAAGAAACGGCTGATGCCGATGTTTTCAGATTATATAATGTACATATCTGAATGAATATTGATGGAGGCGGCATTTGGTTTTTGAATATAAACATACACTAATGGGGGAAGGGATTTACAATTTTTCCTTGCTTAAAAATAGATAATACTGATATTTAGGGGTCTAGTTTGATGATCAGCTCGACTCCCGATATCGTCATAAGAAATATGCATCCTTTTAATTGTGTTATATGGAGTGTGCATTTAGTATTACTGTATTCCTTTTTAGTGTTTGTGTTTTGTTACATTTTGGAAAATGGATAAATTATCTAATTTAAGAAAGTGGGAGTGTGTCATGGTCTCTGTATAGAAAGCAGGTTAGGTTGTCTCTACAGAAAGTGAGGAGGGGTCTTTTTCACTCTACTGGAATTTGGACAGCACAAGGCAAATTATCTTTCTACAGGAAGCAGCGGTGGGTCATTGCCTCTCCAAAGGAGGTGGGAGTGGGTCTTTTCTTTCTAAGAAAAGTGAGAGTGAATTTTAGCTCCCTTCAGGAAGTGAGGGTGGTTTATGTCTCTCTTCAGGAACTGGGGATGGATTACGTCTCTCTGCAGGAAGTGGGGGTGGTTTACGTCTTTCTTCAGGAAGTGGGGATGGTTTACATTTCTCGTCAGGAAGTGGGGGTGGATTCCGTCTCTTTTCAGGAAGTGGGGGTGGATTCTGTTTCTCTTCAGGAAGTGGGGATGGATTACATCTCTCTTCAGGAAGTGGGGGTGGTTTACATCTCTCATCAGGAAGTGGGTATGGATTACGTCTTTCTTCAGGAAGTGGGGATCGATTACATCTCTCATCAGGAAGTGGGGGTGGATCATGTCTCTCGTCAGGAAGTGGAGTGGATTACGTCTCTCCATGAAGTAGGGGTGGAGTACGTCTCTCTTCGGGAAGTGGGGGTGGATTACGTCTTTCTTCAGGAAGGGGGGGGTGGTTTTATGTCTCTCTTCAGGCAGTGGGGGTGGTTTACGTTTCTCTTCAGGAAGTGGGGGTGGTTTATGTCTCTCTTCAGGAAGTGGGGGTGGTATACATCGCTCGTCAGGAAGTGGGGGTGCCTTACATCTCTCTTCAGGAAGTGGGGATGGTTTACATCTCTCTTCAGGAAGTGGGGATGGTTTACATCTCTCTTCAGGAAGTGGGTATGGAAGTGGGGTGGTTTTATGTCTCTCTTCAGGCAGTGGGGGTGGTTTATGTCTCTCTTCAGGAAGTGGGGGTGGTTTACGTCTCTCTTCAGGAAGTGGGGGTGGTATATATCGCTCGTCAGGAAGTGGGGGTGCCTTACATCTCTCTTTAGGAAGTAGGGGTGGATTACGTCTTTCTTCAGGAAGGGGGGGTGGTTTTATGTCTCTTCAGGAAGCGGGGGTGGTTTACGTCTCTCTTCAGTAACTGGGGGCGGCTTTATGTTTGTCTGCAGGAAATAGGGGCAGGTTTATATCTCTCTACAGGAAGTGGGATTGAGTCTTTGTCTTTATATGAATTTGGGGCAGGTCTGACTCTCTATAGGAATTGTGGACAGGTCTTTGTCTCTATTTCTACTTTTCTTTCTACTAAAGCTCACACAGGCATAACACAGACACAGGCTTTAAGTTAAGGCCAGGATGAATTCATGCTGAATGTAAGGGGAAAATCGGTCCATTTTTATCAGCAATGTGATTGGCTAGCAAATTACAGAGCATGAAAATGAGGACAGTTCCTAGACATATTAGACATGTATGTGCACCAAAAGCTGTTGTAACTTGTGGGGGTTGAGGGCAACAAAAACAGGCTTTACATTGGTTTTGGATAACATGATGGGATAATTTTCACAATTGTTTTTTAAATCAATAGTAAAAAGTTCTTGAGTTTCTTGTACTTCTCCACGTCTTCTTATTTAAGTGTGGTAGATTTGTCCTCATGGCTGAATTTTAATCTTCCCAACAGTTCTATGTATAGCATGTCGGATCTCCTTGGTCAGCACACCATACACCACTGGATTCAGAGCTGGAGACAGAAGGTGATGGAGAAGAGAAAGGACAACATGCACTTGTCGGGGGATCTCCTTGACTGATCGATTAGATACTATAGTGGTCGCGATTGTGATATAGAACATGGACATAACGATGAAGTGAGAGCCACAGGTACGGAAAGCTTTGGAGGCAGCGCTGAAGGAACGAGCCACCACCACTGTTCGTAGAATGACAAAATATGATATGATGATGAGCAGTACATCACTGCCACCCACAACAATGAAGATTACCAGTCCGTAGATGCTGCTGGAAGTATTGTCACTGCAGGCCAGTTTTTCTACAGACATGTTCTCACAATAACAATGAAGAATTTCTCGGTTGGAGCAATAATCTAGATTTACTGCTAGCAGAGGCATGGGCAAGGCCACAGCCATGTTTCTGACCAGAATGAAGACACAAGCTTTGGCTACAAATTGTTTTGTGATGATGGAAGAATAGTGAAGAGGATCACAGATGGCCACATAGCGGTCATAAGCCATGATCAGAAGTATGGAGGATTCTGAGGCTGACCACATGATGGAGAAGAACATTTGACTAAAGCAAGCACTGGCAGTCACAGTTGTAGAGTCTGTCCAAAGCATAACCAGAATCTTGGGAGTGGCAACCGTGCTGAGACAAATATCAGTCACCGAGAGCATTCCCAGAAAGTAGTACATAGGATGATGGAGTCTTGGCTCAATGACAATCACTGCAAAGATCATCGTATTGGATATCAGGGCAACCAAAAGGAAGAACAGGAGAAGGCCAGAGATGTCCCAGGTGTGGACTTCAGGAAAACAGATGAAGGTGAACTCCAGAGTTGAGATATTGGCGCCATTTGTCTCATTCCTGCTATTTGTGTAATTTACCATTAACGGACCACCTGGAAGAAATCACATACTATGGTTAAGTTTTACCCTTTCAAGTATTGGGGATACAGAACAAATGGGTCTATAAGTATGGGGTCTGACAATATCATGATATTATCCAATGTCCCACCCAGTTCATTTACATTTGCTCCCAGACTCTGGGAAGAAAAAAAGAAAGAAAGAGTGAGAGAGAGAGAGAAAGAAAGAAAGAAAGAAAGAAAGAAAGAAAGAAAGAAAGAAAGAAAGAAAGAAAGAAAGAAAGAAAGAAAGAAAGAAAGAAAGAAAGAAAGAAGTTAAAGAGTCTACAAACCATGACGTCTTAAATGGGTTGTACCATCAGGAAAGAATTTCGACTAAACGATTTTAAGAAATAAACCAAGCAGTACTCCGGTCACTGATACTCCACTGCTTACTGGGTCCCCGCTGGTCTCTACTTTGTTTGTCTGGTCTCGACACTTCGGCACTGACACATGAACTAGAGACCAGCAGGAACTCAGCTGGAAAGTGAACGGGAGTAGATCAGTGATGTTAATTCATTCATTCATTTTCTTAAGTCAGTTCTAGTCATTTGCCAAAAATCTGTCCCTGCAGGACAACCCCTTTTGTAATCAAAAATTCTCTCCTTTATGCACTGATGATCATGTTATACCCGAGAAAGTCTCGTCTACCGAGACATGTCATGCTTTCTCTTGGATGGTGACCTCTGTTGTGAGGGTTTGGCAGGAGGGAGGACATTATGTGCCTGTCTTCATTGTTTGTGCCATTGATGTTAGAATATTCAAGTTTTTTTGTATTCTTTTTGCTAAAAAATCTGCAATCCCCAAGCCTTAAGGCCACGTTCACACGTTCAGTATTTGGTCAGTATTTTACATCAATATTTGTAAGCCAAAACCAGAAGTGGGTGATAAATACAGAAGTGGTGACGTGTTTCTATTATACGTCTCCTCTGATTGTTCCACTCCTGGTTTTGGCTACAAATACTGATGTAAAATACTGACCACATACTGACCGTGTGAACACGACCTTAGACTGAGATACGCAGCCCGTATATTCCCAATGGATATACAGTAAGTCTTGTCACAATCACCACGGAGGGAATCCTGAAAGATGTCTCAAGAGACAGTCAGTGGCCGAGCCTTCAATGTTGGGTCAGGGTTGAATTCACATGCTGCGGCTAAGGCAAAGGTGGAAATAGAATCCCACAAAATGTCCTAACAATGGAGGGTCAACTTGACATGGGTTTTGGTTTTGTTTCAGCTTGTGATTTTTAATAACGTTTAAAATCTATATCCGCCATAGTGAAAGGTTAATACGGGAGTATGTCCAGCCACTATGACGCCGCACAGGGCAGCATTATGTATGGCACCTGCTCTCCTGCGGGATTTATATATTTTTCCCCGGTGCGGGCAGTTGGGGATCTTCGAAGCTCTGCTGAAAGGAATGAGGGGCCAGGTTGGATTTTTTTTGTGGTGGGACCAGAGCGCTGAGACGTAGGAGATATGTCAGACAATTGTGGCATCAGTCTGAATTTTCTGTTTGGAGTCTGAGAGGAACCAGAATCTCTTGAGATCTGTTGGATTAAATCAAATCTGAACGTCTCATTCCAATAAGAATGTCTCCGCTGTTCTGCTCGCCGGGATGCCGTGACACATGGTGAGATCTTGTGTAGTCACTCACCGGCATTTAGCCCAGATCAACTGGTGAGATGCCACCTTAGAGTTTAGGTGGTTGGCATCTGTGACTACTGCCACTGTTCACCAGCCATTCTGTGCCTCCTGATGCCACCCAACTCTGCTATGTTGCTGGGCTCTGCTACTTTGTCTTTGGACATGCATAGCTCTGCTACATTGTACCTACAGATGTATAAACTCAGCTGTTATTGTAGACTAGACTCTGCTACATCGCTCTACTGATGCACATCTGACCTACTCAGACAATGCTACATCTCCGGACTCTGCATCATCACTTCAGTGAGCCTCCTGCTGCGCCCACATCTTCATTACACCACTGAGTGATTCAAGGATCCACCTCACCAGGAGAGACATGACAATCCCCTTCATGTAGGCTTCTGTCTATGTCTAATTATAGGTGCCCCAGAATGATGGCTGGACAATCAGCTTTCACATGTCTATGGTAAGCTGTGTCTGTGTTATTGACCTAAAGCCTATGTCTGAGGAGACGCTGCCATGTTCTACTGACTGGTGCAGTGTGAGCTTCGGGATATCATCAATTACAATATCTGCATGGTGATGTAGACCTCTATGTGGCAGTATTTGCCTCAATATGACAGTGTGGACCTCTTTCTGGCAGTATGGACTTCAGTGTGGAGTTGTGAACCTCCTAGATGGTGGTGTGGACCACTAGTGGCTGTGTAGACCTTTATGTGGTCATATGGACCTCCATGTGATGGTGTGGACCTCTATCTCCCAGTGTGGCACTCCATGTGGCTGTATCAGCCTCTACATGGTAATGGGGACTACTTGTGGCAGTATGGGCTTCTATGTGGCAATGTGGGCCTCTATATGGTAGTGTGGACCTCAACATAACAGTATGGACATCTATGTGGCTGTCAATATTTACATAGTTGTGTGGACCCCTATGTGGTAGAGTAGATCTCTATATAGAGGTTTGGACTTCTATGTGTCACTGTGGACCTTTTACATTGTGGTGTAGACCTCTATGTGACAGTGTGGACCTCTACATTGTAGTGTGGACCTCTTCATGGTGGTTTAGATTCCAGACCAAACTGCACATGACGGGACTCATGGCATGAAGCGTTGTCATCAGTCTCGAGGTCCCATATTGACTCAATGTCTGCATAGTGATGATTGCTGTCCTCACTAATCACATAGTCAATAGTCACTACTATACAATAATATTTCATCTCACTTCTGCTGATAACATTGTCTATATATAGTCATCAAACAACGTCCTGATCCTCGTCCTGCCACCGAGGCCTTATCTTGTTTAAACTCTGCAGGACCATACATCCAGCAATATGATCATAGAGTCTCAGTGTCCACAACGACAAGAAACACTGAACCAGGCAAGACAGACTGGCGAAGGGAAACAGTGAAAGAGACAGGAACAAAGAGAGAACAAGAGAGAGTGAAGGAAAACAAGAGAGGAAAAAAAGAAGGACACAGAGAAAGAGACAGGAACACAAAGAGGACAAGAGAGAAAGAGCGAAGGAAACCAAGAAAAGGAAAAAAGAAGGAAAGAGAGACTGAGACAGGAACACAAAGAGGACAAGAGAGAAAGAATGAAGGAAACCAAGAAAAGGAAAAAAGAAGGAAAGAGAGAAAGAGACAAGAACACAAAGAGGACAAGAGAGAAAGAATGAAGGAAACCAAGAAAGGGGGGAAAGAAAGAAAGAGAGAAAGAGACAAGAACACAAAGAGGACAAGAGAGAAAGAATGAAGGAAACCAAGAAAGGGAGGAAAGAAGGAAAGAGAGAAAGAGACAAGAACACAAAGAGGACAAGAGGGAAAGAGTGAAGGAAACCAAGAAAGGGAAAAAAGGAAAGAGAGAAAGAGACAAGAACACAAAGAGGACAAGAGGGAAAGAGTGAAGGAAACCAAGAAAGGGAGGAAAGAAGGAAAGAGAGAACAAGACAGGAACATAGAGTGACCAAGAGAGAAAGAATGAAGGAAACCAAGAAAGGGAGGAAAGAAGGAAAGAGAGAAAGAGACAAGAACACAAAGAGGACAAGAGGGAAAGAGTGAAGGAAACCAAGAAAGGGAAAAAAGGAAAGAGAGAAAGAGACAAGAACACAAAGAGGACAAGAGAGAAAGAATGAAGGAAACCAAGAAAGGGAGGAAAGAAAGAAAGAGAGAAAGAGACAAGAACACAAAGAGGACAAGAGAGAAAGAATGAAGGAAACCAAGAAAGGGAGGAAAGAAGGAAAGAGAGAAAGAGACAAGAACACAAAGCGGACAAGAGGGAAAGAGTGAAGGAAACCAAGAAAGGGAAAAAAGGAAAGAGAGAAAGAGACAAGAACACAAAGAGGACAAGAGAGAACGAGCAAAGGAAACCAAGAAATGGAAAAACAGAAGGAAAGAGAGAAAGAGACAGGAACACAAAGAGGACAAGAGAGAAAGAATGAAGGAAACCAAGAAATGGAAAAATAGAAGAAAAGAGAGAAAGAGACAGGAACACAAAGAGAACAAGAGAGAAAGAGTGAAAGAAACAAAGAAAGAGGAAAAAAGAAGGAAAGAGAAAAAGAGAAAAGAACACAGAGAGGACAAGAGGGAAAGAGAGAAAAAACCAAGAGAGGAAAAAAAGAAGGAAAGAGAGAACAAGACAGGAACATAGAGAGGACAAGAGAGAAAGAATGAAGGAAACCAAGAAAGGGAAAAAAGAAGGAAAGAGAGAAAGAGACAAGAACACAAAGAGGACAAGAGGGAAAGAGTGAAGGAAACCAAGAAAGGGAGGAAAGAAGGAAAGAGAGAACAAGACAGGAACATAGAGTGACCAAGAGAGAAAGAATGAAGGAAACCAAGAAAGGGAGGAAAGAAGGAAAGAGAGAAAGAGACAAGAACACAAAGAGGACAAGAGGGAAAGAGTGAAGGAAACCAAGAAAGGGAAAAAAGGAAAGAGAGAAAGAGACAAGAACACAAAGAGAGTTTTCTATTTGGAATAGCAAGGAATGAAGAAATAAAGAAAGAGAAAGATAATAGATTTTGTACTCCAGCCTTGATGGCGAGTCCTTGGACTCCAGGGACCTCAATACATTTCTGTGACAATTGATGCCACTTTTGTGCTGTACATTATGGTGGATTTTCGTGACAATGATTTGCTATCCAAGCATCCACTGCCGACCCTCCCGACTAAGTTCTGACCACTTTTCAAAAGCTTGGTGGATCTGGCTGAGAATGTCGTAAAAATGCCAAAAGTCACAACATTTTTGTGATAATTTACTTTAAAATTTACATTTTCATTTATCCTGAATTTGAGCAAAAACTGATGAATGGGGCCATAGTCTATATATAGTAATGAAATAACATCCTGATCCTCGTCCTGCCGCAGAGGCTTTATCTTGTGTAAACTCAGGACACATCTGTACAAAGACAAGAGCGGCCACAGGCAGGAATAGAGGATTGTGCCAAGCAGGACTGGGGGAGGGAGAAATAATGAGGTGGAAAGAGGGAGAAAGAAAAAGAGAGAAGCTGGGAGGTCAGAGGTATTCTGATAAAGCCATTTGTATAAAGAAATCAAATATTATCAATCACTGATTCCAGGCAGCGGCCGTTCTGTAAACTCAACACAAAGACACAACACCAAAGAGTGGCATATAGAGAGAAGAAAGAAAATAGAGAAAAGTACAACAGAGATAAAGGAGAAAGAGGAAAAAAACAGAGAAAAGGAAGAGAAAGAGTAGGAAAAATAGCAATAAGTGGAACAGAAATAAAGTAGAGGAAAAAGAGAGGAGAAAGAAATAGAGTGAGATAGGGAAGAAAAAGAGAGGAGGAAAAAAAGAAAAATAAAGAGAGCAGGAGAGTAAGATAGAAAGAAAGGGAAAAATAGAAGAGGAGAAAGAAATAGAGAGTGAAAGAGAGACAGGAAGAGGGAAATAACTCCGAGGCCTCAAGACAACCTGCAAACCCTGGAGAAATTTAACTCTACATTGGCACTACCCAACTCAACCCAATGAAAACCAGCATCATGGGGGAGTGCCACTTACAGGAATGGGCAGATGCACCAACCTGGAAATCCATCATCAGGAAACTGCAAACACACCATGGAGATCCTAAATAGCCAGGCCTGCAGAACCTTCTATGCCAGGAGATTACAACTCACCAGCTAGATGTCTCCACCACGGCCTGTAGACGTGCAGAGACACAGAAAGCCCATCGGCAAAGGCAGACAAATTGTAGTTCAAAGGAGAAAAAACACTGCTATCTACTATATAATTGTCTCATCCCGTCTGTCTGTCTGTCTGTCTGTCCATGAAATCCCGCGTCGCTCATTGGTCCGGCAGCGGCCAATCAGCGCCACGGGATTTCAGAAAAAAGATGGCGGCCGTTAGCGGCTCATCTGCGGGACGGAGCTCAGCGGCGTTGCAGCCGGGAGATGAGCGCCGCGAGGCGCTCATCTCCCGGCCAGTACCAGCAGAAGGACCCCGACCGCCGGACCCATCTGCGGGACGGAGATGCAGCCGGGAGATGAGCGGCGCGAGGTGCTCATGTCCCGGCCGGTACCAGCAGAAGGACCCCGACCGCCGGACCCATCTGCGGGACGGAGATGCAGCCGGGAGATGAGCGGCGCGAGGCGCTCATGTCCCGGCCGGTACCAGCAGAAGGACCCCGACCGCCGGACCCATCTGCGGGACGGAGATGCAGCCGGGAGATGAGCGGCGCGAGGCGCTCATGTCCCGGCCGGTACCAGCAGAAGGACCCCGACCGCCGGACCCATCTGCGGGACGGAGATGCAGCCGGGAGATGAGCGGCGCGAGGCGCTCATGTCCCGGCCGGTAGCAGCGGAAGAACCGCCGGCGTCGCTGACATCCATGCGGAAGGGAGGACCGGGGAGCGGCGCTGCGGGTCGGGATACTTCTGCTGCGAGCGCCCGCTCATGTCCCGGGTTCTCGCAGCGGAAGTAGCCGCACAGGCAGCGCCGCTCCCCGATCCTCACCAAGACGATTTGATGATTGGTCGCGGTCTTCGGACCCGACCAATCACTGATCTTAGCGCAAAAGTTAAATACCGCTGTGCTGATTGGTCGCGGATGCTGCCCGCGACCAATCACCGATTTGGGCGCCAAATTTAAATATCGGCCGCGACCAATCAGCACAGCGGTGTTTAAATCTGGAGCCAAGATCGGTGATTGGTCGCGTTCGATATTTAAATTTAGCGCCCAAATTGGTGATTGGTCGCAGGCAGCGCCAGCGACCAATCAGCGATTTTTAACACAAATGTCCGGACCTTTGTAACACCATGCGGATACTGAGGGGACATCAGCGGCTAGGGTGTGAAGGGAGGACCGGGGAGCTGCGCTGCGGGTCGGGATACTTCTGCTGCGAGAACCAGGGACATGAGCGGGCGCTCATGTCCCGGGTTCTCGCAGCGGAAGTAGCCGCACAGGCAGCGGCGCTCCCCGGTCCCCACTAATACGATTCCACTCCCCGCTCCTCACCAATACGATTCGCTGATTAGTCGCGCTCTCCGCACACGACCAATCAGTGATCTTGGCGCTAAAGTTAAACACCGCTCTGCTGATTGGTCGTGGCCGCTGCCCGCGAAAAATCACCGATTTGAGCGCCACATTTAAATAGCGGCCGCGACCAATCACCGATCTTGCCGCCACATTTAAACACTGCTGTGCTAATTGGTCGCGGACGCCAGCCGCGACCAATCAGCGAGCTTGGCGCCAAATTTAAACAACGCTTTGCTGATTGGTCGCGGACGCCAGACGCGTCCAATCAGCGAGATTGACGCCAAATTTAAACAACGCTCTGCTGATTGATCGCGGTCGCTGGCCGAGATCAATCAGCAGTATTGGCGCAAAATTTAAACAACGCTCTGCTGATTAGTCGCGGCCGTCAGCCGCGACTAATCAGCGATTTTGGCGCCAAATGTAAACACCGCTGTGCTGATTGGTCGCGGCCGGCAGATTGCACATTTTCTGTTAGTACAATAAACCTCATTTCAAGGCAGAAACATTACTGTGTCCAACAGTTATTACATATATCAAACTGAAATAGCTGTTGCAGAAACACCAATTTTTATAAAACATTAAGCTTAAGATTAATAGGGGTGCCCAAACTTTTTCATATAACTGTACTTCACATGAGAAACACTGAGACTGCTGTATATACATGACATTTAATACAGAGACTACTGAATACATCACACAGGATACACTGAGACTGCTGTTTTGTCATCATGTATGATACACTGAGACTGCTGTATATACATCACATATGATACAGAGACTGCTGAATACATCACATAGGATACACTGATACTGCTGTATATACAGTACATCACATAGGCATGTATGATACACTGAGACTGCTGTATATACATCACATATGATACAGAGACTGCTGAATACATCACATAGGATACACTGATACTGCTGAATACATCACATAGGATACACTGATACTGCTTTATATACATCACATAGGATACACTGAGACTGCTGTACATACATCACATAGGAGACACCGAGACTGCTGTACGTACATCACATATGATACACTGAGACTGCTGTATATACCTCACATATGATAGAGACTGCTGTATACATCACATAGGAGACACTGATACTGCTGTATATACTATACAACACATAGGAGACACTGAGACTGCTGTACATACATCACATGGGAGACACTGAGACTGCTCTATATACTTCACCTATGATACAGAGACTGCTCTATTCATCACATAGGAAACACTGATACTGCTGTATATAATCACATAGGAGACACCGAGACTGCTGTATATACATCACATAGGATACACTGATACCGCTGCATATACATCATATAGAATACACTGTGGCTGCTGTATATACATCATATATGATACACTAAGACTGCTGTATATACTATACATCACATAGGATACACTGAGACTGCTGTACATACATCACATGGGAGACACAGACTGTTGTACATCACATATGATACAGAGACTGCTGTATACATCACATAGGAGACACTGATACTGCTGCATATACATCACATAGGATACACTGAGACCGCTGCATATACATCATATAGGATACACTGAGGCTGCTGTATATACATCACATATGATACACTGAGACTGCTGTATGTACATGACATACGATACAGAGACTGCTGTAAACATCACATAGGAGACACTGAAACGGCTGTATATACACCACATAGGAGACACTGAGACTGCTGTATATAGATTAGATAACAAAGAATACACTGAGACTTCTGTATATACATCACATAGGAGACACTGAGACTGCTGTATATGCATCACAAAATATACTTTGATACTACTGTATATATTTCATATAAGAGACACGGACTGCTGTACATACACATCACTTACGAGACATAGAAACTGCTGTGTATACATTACATAGGATACACTGAGACTCTGCTGTATACACATCATAAAGGAAATGTTAAGACTGCTGTATACATCACATAGGAGACACTAAGTCTCTGCTGTGCAAAGACTCACATAGACCCTATGGAGCTACAAAGCTGTGATAACAGAAGTGGGACATGACAGCAGAGCTCGCTAACTCTGTCCACAAATGACGTCTTGATGCTAGTGTGACACCCCAGGGGTCTGGTTGCCACAGTGATAGAGATATTACGTCTGAGAGCAGGTGGGAGGTCTCTTGGTCAGGAATCCTATGCATGCCACACCTCCTGCCCAGTCCTGGGAGGGGAAGAACTTCCCCTATATAAACCTAGGGCTGAGGCAGGGTTAGTGAGTAGAGAAGAAGTAGAGACAGAGAAAAGAAGCAAATATAGGAACAGAACATCAGGAGCTCTGTGGGAGCAGTGTTACAAGGAGTCAGGGGCTGGCAGCTGCAGAGCTCGCCCTGACTGAGAAGATTTCTTACCGGACCCGGAGTCCGAGGCTGTGGGGACTAACTCCTACCCAGCAGCAGAATCCGTCAGGCAGGGGATTCCAGGTCCTCTGGCCAAGAAACCCGAAGGCCCCGAGTCACCGGCCATACGGGTGAGCACCACACGGTACACTGAGGGACGTGGGCTACTTATACCCGCCTCTAGCAAGGTAGCCAGAAGAGTACAGTTAGTTTGGGAGGCCTACAACTCCGCCTGGCCAGGGGAGATCCCATCTGCTCAATGACTGACCAGGCCCCAATCGCTAGCCAGTACTCCGGGAGGGTCTATCTTTGTCACCAGTAAAGACCCTGAACTACACCGTACCGTCTCCGAGTGGTTCCTGCTACCCCCATCATCCACGTCGGCTGCCCTGAGGCCATACCCCTCCCGTTGGGGGTTATACTATCACGCTGCACAATCCTACCACCGGCCTCAGCGGTCTGCCCTGCAGCAGCAGCTCCTTAGCTGTACTCAACGGGTGGCGTAGTCGTCCAACATCTACCGCTGATACATCGCCGCTCAGTTTGACTCCCTGGGCACGGACCGGGTCACCGCCACGAGACTACAACCCTCAACAGATCCGGCTCCGGGTAAGCTCCCGCGTGCGCAACGCAGCGCGACACAGGCCCAGGGGCGCGTCAACTTTTGGCGTAGTCGGCAGGATATCGTGCCCGCAACCACCGGGTACTGGGTGCCTGAAAAAGACTGTTCAAACTTACCTGTGGTGAAGATTCCCGCCATCCGGCGCCATCTTCAGCCTTCTTCCCGCCATCGGTGAAGATTCCCGCCATCCGGCGCCATTTTCAGCCTTCTTCCCGCCTTCCGTGGAGTTTTCCCGCCGTTGGACGCCATCTTGAAGACGTCGCGCGGGAAGAAGAGGGGCGTGGACTCCGAAAGCGCGCGAGAACTGAAGCCCCGCCTCACGTCCGGACGTCGCGTAAGGTCCTGGAAGGAGCCCAGCAGACGCCGACATCACAGGAGCGCGACGGAAGGTCCTCAACCCTGACGATCTACTGCGGAGCCGCGGCCTACGGAAGAGGATCATCGCAAGGTAGGCCACGGTCCACTAGGGGGGAGGAGGATGTCGGACATGGAGGAGAGCTTCACTGCCTCAACCCCCGCCAGCGCCACCGCTGCTGCAGTCATGCCTTTCACCATGCCCTATATCCCGGGAGCGGCCTGGCTACCCCAGTACTCAGGGGAGTCACATACCCTGCATGACTTTAGAGAAAAGCTGGATAGCCTCTTCCAGGTGTACCCCCTCACAGAAGAGCAAAAAGTGAGCATCCTGGTGGCCCAATTAACTGGGGCAGCCCGAAGGGAGGTAAAGTCCTGGCCACCTGGGGGGAGGACTGTCGCAGGGATACTAACCCGGCTGAGGGACACCTTTGATACCCGCACCTCAGCCGAGATCAAGCTTAGATTCTACGGGTGCAAGCAGCGAGCACACGAGAGTATAAGGGACTATGCCCTGAACCTACAAGAGGCCCTGAGAGCCATTAAGCAGACCGACCCTGACGGCGTGGGAGACGAGGACAGGCTGTTGACTGAACAATTTATAGAGGGTTTATATTGCAATGCCCACCGAACCCAGTTGCGGGCAATGGCCTTACAGGACCCTCATCTGGGATTTGCACAGTTCAAGGACAGAGCCATCCGGGTGCTCCGAGAACCGGCACCAGGTGGCGTTGTGAACCACAGACGCCCCACTACCACTTACCACCAGGAGGCGGCACCCTTGTCGGCAGGGCCTGTGGGAGCTGATGCGCAGGCTTTGAACAATGACCCGGCTCCAGACCTGCACCATCAGGTCCAAGAGCTAGCTAAAAGTGTTGCTGCGCTAACCCGAACTGTGCAGTCTTTACAGGTTTCCACTCCAGGGAAGATCCAGCTGGCATCAGGACCGGAGGACATCCCGTGGCGTCGACCAAGGAGGACCCCACCGGCCAGAGGGAGACCCAGCGACCGATACAACGAGGACGGACGACCCATCTGCCGCCGCTGCAATCAACCCGGACATATGGCAAGGTACTGTCCTTTAAACTGGCACAACCTGGGGTAGAGGGCCAACCCCCAGGAAAAAGATCACCAGGCCCATCGAACTGGCGAGACAAATATGTGGGAGGACGTCCAGTCTTACGCGTGGTACTGGATGGCATTCCTATGAGTGCCCTACTGGACACCGGGTCACAGGTCACCACCATCCCGTACGTGCTCTTCAAGCAG
Organism: Phyllobates terribilis; assembly: GCF_046119375.1. NCBI lineage: Eukaryota > Metazoa > Chordata > Amphibia > Anura > Dendrobatidae > Phyllobates > Phyllobates terribilis. The sequence continues at coordinate 29,036,316 of NW_027362762.1, read as the reverse complement.
TACTGGAATGACTCGGATATCACCCGCTACCCTGACGACGACTTGAGTATCATCGCCAGCAATGGTCAGCCCGTGCCACAGATTGGATTTAAAGAGGTGACCATTAAAATCGGTAGAGTCGAACTGGCAGCACAGGGATTGATCATTGTAGACATTGACAAGCGCGAGAGTCACCCAAAGATAACTCTAGGAACTAATGTAATTGAAAATTGTCTTGCAGAGGTGATTTTCCTTTTACAGCAGGTTGCCAAGAACGCCAGCTCCGGCGAGCAGCGAGTGCTCCAAAAAGAGATCCGGGCACTGATGCGACGGCAACAGGTGGAACTCTCCGGCGGTGAGATTGGTAGCGTGAGAATGTGTGACCCTTTCCCTATTGCCATGCCCCCAAAAAGTGAAATGATGATTTGGTGCCGGGCAGCTATTGGTCTGAGAGGTAGAGATTACCAGGCAATGGTAGAACCAGTTTACTCAGACAGTAGGCCCACCATCTTGACAGCACGGGGGGTGGTTAATGTACGCCATGGGAGGGTGCCCGTTCGCATAATCAATATCGGGAAGAGGGAAGTGTACCTGCCCCGGTATGCCACGCTAGCCAAATTATATACCATTAACCAAAATGCTATACAATCTGTGGAACCCTTGCCTCCATCTCACCCGGAGGAAGGTAACGGCTCTAAGAAAACAATGGAGGACTGGTGTCAGCAACTACATTTGGGTACTGACTCCACTCCCTCACACCAGAAACAGGGAGTCTATCGGGTGGTTCAAGAGTACGAGAGAGTGTTTAGTAAACACCCGTTAGACTTCGGGCGAGTCAAGGGGGTAGAACACCACATCCCCACGGGAGACCATCCTCCCATAAAAGAGAGGTATCGACCCGTACCCCCTGCACACTACCAACACGCCAAGGGGATGCTTAGAGACATGAAGGAGGCTGGGGTGATCAGGGATAGCTGTAGCCCCTGGGCAGCTCCACTAGTCTTAGTCAAAAAGAAAGACAACACCATGAGGATGTGTGTAGATTACCGGAAAATCAACCGTATCACACACAAGGATGCGTACCCCTTACCAAGGATAGAGTCTTTGGCTGCTTTAAGATCTGCTAACTTCTTCTCTACCTTGGATCTCACTAGTGGGTACTGGCAGGTTCCTGTAGCAGAGGCGGACCGGGAGAAGACCGCATTCACCACCCCGATGGGACTTAGCGAGTTTACCTGTATGCCGTTCGGACTCTGCAACGCACCAGGAACCTTCCAACGATTAATGGAGTGCTGTCTGGGCCACAGAAACTTCGAGACGGTCCTGTTGTACCTGGACGATGTCATCGTATATTCTAAGACTTATGAGGACCACCTGAAACACCTGGCGGAAGTGTTCGAAGCTCTGGCAAGCTACGGCCTAAAGGTGAAACCCTCCAAGTGTCACCTCCTGAAACCAAAGGTGCAGTACCTGGGACACGTGGTGAGCGCTGACGGAGTGGCTCCCGACCCTGATAAGATCACCGCAATTAAGGAATGGCCAAGTCCCTCCAGTGTAAAGGAAGTGCGGCAGTTCCTCGGGTTGGTAGGCTACTACCGCAGGTTCATCCCCGGTTTCACCAAAAAGGCAGCTCCTATGCAGGACCTCCTGATAGGCCAGTCCCGGAAGGCCAAGAACCAGAAGCCGCCCTTCAGATGGGAGAAGTTGGAAGAAGAGTCCTTCCGCCAGCTGAAGATGGCCCTCACTGGGGATGAAATCCTGGCGTACCCGGATTACAGCCAGCCCTTTATCCTCTTCACCGACGCAAGTAACATCGGGCTAGGAGCCGTGCTGTCCCAGATCCAGCAGGGGAAAGAGCGAGTAATCGCTTACGCCAGCCGAAAACTGCGACCCACCGAAAGAAACCCTGAGAATTACAGCTCATTTAAGCTAGAGTTCCTGGCAGTGGTGTGGGCAGTCACCGAACGCTTTAAGCACTACCTCGCTTCTTCCCGGTTCGTCGTGTACACGGATAACAACCCGTTGACACACCTGGACACGGCAAGACTCGGTGCCCTAGAGCAGAGATGGATGGCCCGCCTGTCCAACTACGAGTTCACCATCAAATACCGGGCAGGACGCTCCAATACCAACGCGGACGCCCTGTCCAGGATGCCAAACCTACCGGACGTAGGAGAAGATCCAGAGGGACTGGAAGAAGTCGAACTCCCCGCGTTCCACCGTCATGGGACTATCCAGTATTCCCATTGGGTAAGGAGTAAGCAAGCCGCTACATTTAACCCCTTGCCTCACTACAACTGGGAGGAAACGCAAGACAGTGACCCTGCCGTCCGACTGGTGAAGGAGATGCTGACTCGGCCAGAGGCTCGCCTTGACCCAGACGCTCCGGAGGAAGCCAAACAACTGTGGGCTGAGAAGAGTCGACTGTTCCTTTACAAGGGGAAGTTGTGCCGCAGAATGGTTAACTCCCGGACGCATGAACTAATCTGGCAAGTAGATGCAGCCATGGTGATGGAGGCATACCACGACGGGGCTGGACACTTCGGATGGAAGAAGTTGGAGTTCCTGCTGCGCGGGCGGTTCCACTGGGTAGGCATGAGGGGAACCATCGAGAGGTGGTGCAGAGACTGTGGCCCGTGCAACCTAAGAAGGAAGGACCGTGCCAGCCAGAAGACTCCCCTGCAGTCCATCGTCACCCGGCAGCCGTTGGAACTGGTAGCCTTGGATCATGTAAAACTGACCCCAAGCAGAAGTGGCTACGTCTACGCGTTAACCATCGTGGATCATTACTCCCGGTTCTTGGTTGTCGTCCCCGTCAAGGACTTAACGGCTCAAACAGCAGCTAGAGCCTTCCAGCAGCACTTCTGCCATCCACACGGGTACCCGGACCGAGTGCTGACGGACCAGGGACCTGCCTTTGAAGCGGAGGTCTTCCAGGAATTCTGCAATCTGTATGGCTGCCGGAAGATAAGGACGACACCCTATCATCCGCAAACTAATGGACTTTGTGAGAAAATGAACCAGGTGGTAATGGATCTTCTGAAAACGTTGCCCCTGGAAGAACGCAGTCTGTGGCCTGAGAAGCTGCCCGATCTGGTGGACCTATACAACCACATCCCGGTAGGTTCCACCAACTGTACCCCGGCTTACCTAATGAGGGCAAGACCTGGTAAGTTACCTGTTGACCTGGAAATGGGAGTCCTGACACCCGAGGACACTTCACCAGAAGCAGACTGGGACACAGAGAGGCAGCAGCAGTACCGGAAAGTACAGGAGAGCGTGGAGCGAAGTCTCTGTCAGGCTAGGGAGAGACAAGAGAAAACTTACAACCAGTATGCTCCCGCTGTTCCCCTGGTACCCGGAGAGCAGGTCTTGAAGAGGAAAAGACGGCTCCACAAGTTGGACGACCAGTGGGAGAAGGACCCGTACACCGTACTGCCCTCAAGCCACGAGAACCCGAAGGTCTGTACCATCAGTAAAGACGGAGGGGAGACCACAGCCATTGTATCCCGGGATCACCTGAAGAAGTGTCCTGAACAGCTACGGAACCCTGAAGAGGAACAAGAAGACCATCGACCCGTAGAGGAAAGGGAAGATATGGTTAGTACTGTGCTCGGAGACTTCCCTCGGTCTTGGACTCAAGTCAATGGTGCAGTTGTGGTACCCGTACTCACCTTCCTCCAACCAGCATCCCAAGCACCTACGGAGCAACAGGTAGAGCTGGAAGAACAGCCGGTCCAGGAGGCAGAAGACCCCACACCAGCAGATCAGGAGGATCAACCCTCTGCTTGCAGTGAGCCTGCCATATCCCTAGTGAGCCAAAGAGCCCGTAAACAGCTGCCCAGTTTACCCTTGACAGCTCCTACACCCTGTAGTTCAGGGCCAGACAGTCAGCTCCGTAGGTCCACTAGGGCCACTAGAGGCCAGTTACCCGCACGTTGGAGGATTTGAAGTGTATAAGTTGTTTTATTTGTGGTTACCTGTTTTTCTTGTTGCTTGTGTATAATTATGTGTTTCTAGTTGTTTATAGGAGTCTTTGGTGGATTTACCGGGAATCCTGTGTACATAGTTGGAGCGTAACCCAGGACGGACTAAAGACTGTTAAGGACTCGGGGCAGGACAGACCCCTACCTGGTTACGTCTCCCTGTTTTGGTGAAATGGACACCTTGCTTTCTTCAAAGACTGCACCCGGTTACGGACATGCCGTGACCACCTTTATGTGTTTCTTTATTGTATTGTTATTGTTATATCTTGTTATGTTTTTCTAAAATATGTTTAGTCCCGGAGTACTAAATTTCACTAGGGGGGAATGTGACACCCCAGGGGTCTGGTTGCCACAGTGATAGAGATATTACGTCTGAGAGCAGGTGGGAGGTCTCTTGGTCAGGAATCCTATGCATGCCACACCTCCTGCCCAGTCCTGGGAGGGGAAGAACTTCCCCTATATAAACCTAGGGCTGAGGCAGGGTTAGTGAGTAGAGAAGAAGTAGAGACAGAGAAAAGAAGCAAATATAGGAACAGAACATCAGGAGCTCTGTGGGAGCAGTGTTACAAGGAGTCAGGGGCTGGCAGCTGCAGAGCTCGCCCTGACTGAGAAGATTTCTTACCGGACCCGGAGTCCGAGGCTGTGGGGACTAACTCCTACCCAGCAGCAGAATCCGTCAGGCAGGGGATTCCAGGTCCTCTGGCCAAGAAACCCGAAGGCCCCGAGTCACCGGCCATACGGGTGAGCACCACACGGTACACTGAGGGACGTGGGCTACTTATACCCGCCTCTAGCAAGGTAGCCAGAAGAGTACAGTTAGTTTGGGAGGCCTACAACTCCGCCTGGCCAGGGGAGATCCCATCTGCTCAAAGACTGACCAGGCCCCAATCGCTAGCCAGTACTCCGGGAGGGTCTATCTTTGTCACCAGTAAAGACCCTGAACTACACCGTACCGTCTCCGAGTGGTTCCTGCTACCCCCATCATCCACGTCGGCTGCCCTGAGGCCATACCCCTCCCGTTGGGGGTTATACTATCACGCTGCACAATCCTACCACCGGCCTCAGCGGTCTGCCCTGCAGCAGCAGCTCCTTAGCTGTACTCAACGGGTGGCGTAGTCGTCCAACATCTACCGCTGATACATCGCCGCTCAGTTTGACTCCCTGGGCACGGACCGGGTCACCGCCACGAGACTACAACCCTCAACAGATCCGGCTCCGGGTAAGCTCCCGCGTGCGCAACGCAGCGCGACACAGGTCCAGGGGCGCGTCACTAGCACTGGCTAGTGTCAGACTCAATCCAGTCTTGTGTATGTCGCTGCAGTTTCAGTACAGAACACAGTGTGCACATGCACAGTTTCCTGCATAAAAATGAAAGGGTTACTAAGCATTTAAGCACTGAAGTTCACTGAAAATCTGTATTGGGCTGCATTATTAGTAGTGTTGAGCATTCCGATACTGAAATATCGGGTATCGGCCGATATTCGCGGTATCGGAATTCCGATACTTAATTCCGATACTATTGCAATATCGTATACCGGAATCGGAAGTTCCCATAATGCAATGAGACATTTTCATTTTATTCAGCCAATGAGGATCCTAAGAAGTGTGGGCACATCCTGTTAGGCATGTAGGCATCTTAACTAATGGCATGGCTGTGATTGGCTGCTGAAATGATGTCATGATGCACTATAAAAGCCACCGCCGCCATTTTGAGCTCACTCTGCTGTGAATTCAGTTAGGGATAGGACGCTGTTGTTCTGAGGGACAGTTTTAGCTACCTATTTGCTCTATACTGCTTTACCCAAGCTACTTTCTAAATCACTGTGCCTTGCAGTGCTAGTGCACAGTTCCCTGTGCTGTTCACCGCTATCTGCAAGGTCTGTGTGTGTGAGTGCAGCTCACCCTGTAGTGTGTGCTTCAGCCAAGTCTGGTTGTAGTGCACTCAGTGTGTGTCACTGCCTCATACATTGTCCTTTTTTGCCAATTCATAATTTTTCCTGATATCTCCTATTAGTGTGGTGGTTCCATCTGTATTCAGCTAAATTGGTTCCAAACACACTATATAGGAGTAGATAGAGAAATTTTTTTCCGTCTTGCAGCACTAGTGCACAGTGCTCTGCATCTGTACTGTTCACCGCTGTCTGCAAGGTCTGGTGTGTGAGTGCAGCTCACCCTGTAGTGTGTGCTTCAACCCCGTCTGGTTGTAGTGCACTCAGTGTGTGTCACTGCCTCATACATTGTCCTTTATTGCCAATTCATAATTTTTCCTGATATCTCCTATTAGTGTGGTGGTTCCATCTGTATTCAGCTAAATTGGTTCCAAACACACTATATAGGAGTAGATAGAGAAATTTTTTTCCGTCTTGCAGCACTAGTGCACAGTGCTCTGCATCTGTACTGTTCACCGCTGTCTGCAAGGTCTGGTGTGTGAGTGCAGCTCACCCTGTAGTGTGTGCTTCAACCCCGTCTGGTTGTAGTGCACTCAGTGTGTGTCACTGCCTCATACATTGTCCTTTATTGCCAATTCATAATTTTTCCTGATATCTCCTATTAGTGTGGTGGTTCCATCCATATTCAGCTAAATTGATTCCAAACACACTATATAGGAGTAGATAGAGGAGCCTTTCTGCAGCATTGGGCCCTGCAGCCCCAGCCAGATTAGTATTAGCCTATTTTTTGCAGCCTCATCTATTGCATTGTAGGTTACCTTCCTACATTGTAATAGCTACAAAAAGTTTGTGATACTATCGTTATTACATCTTTAGGCACATCCAGTGTCTTTTTGTGACAAAAAAAACCTAAATAAAGTTCACCAAACACTCCACTTTACAGTTGTGTAGGCCACATTAGCTCATATTAAAGTCTAGTCCACACTTTATAAAATTAGTGTTTCTTATACCTGTTAGCAGCTGTTCAGGAATAAGCACACTAAGCCCTTAGTACTTTTCTGCCTATCTTTATCAGTCTACCAAGATGAAGAAGGCAGGGAGTAAGGCATGTGGTCGTGGTCGTGGGCGTGGGCGTGGAGTTTCTGCAGGGAGAGGACGTGAGGATTCTGTGCCTGCAGGGAGAGGACGTGGGGATTCTGTGCCTGCTGCGGGCACCAGTGACTCAGCATCCCCCAGTTTTACCAGGGAACAGTCCTTTATGCGCAGCTTTGTAGGAGCTAGCCGTACCCCACTGCTGCGCGAGGACCAAATTGAAGCCGTTGTCGGATGGATGGCAGCTAACGCATCGACTTCAATTAGTTCCAGATCCTCTCAGGTCCTGAGCACTGAAGAGCACCCATCTGTCTCTTCACCACCTGCCAAATTGCCCAGGCAGTCAGAGAGCCCTGGACAGGAGCCATCTCTACTTCTGTTCTCTGAATCTCTTGGCTTGGAAAGAGGGGGCCAGCCAAGCAGAATTCGAGAATTTGAAGAAGAGGTAGTATGCAGTGATGCGCAACCGTTTTGTCTCTCTGAATCTGAAGAGGCGGGTGGGCCAGTGCCTATGGTCAGCAGCACACCTCAGTACGCATCTGATGATGAGACTCAGGTGCCACTTTCTGGTGCGTACTGTGCTGTCGAGACTACCCAGGAGAAGCAGTTGTTTGAAGAGGGTGGTGTAGATGATGAGGTCCTTGACCCATCATGGCGTGAGGGACAGGAAGGTGGTGGGAGCAGCTCTGAGGAAGAGATTCCCCGAACGGCCCAAAAAGGAGGGAGAGGGAGGGGGCAGACTTGGTTGCCTGTAGCCTCCACTTCGGCACCCATTAGGAGCATGGCTCTTCCAAAATCCAAAGCGGGCGCTCCCAAGACTTGCAGTGCCTGGTCCTTTTTTGACACAGTTGCAGATGACATTTGCTTTGTCAAATGCAAGCTGTGTAATCAGAAGGTGAAAAGAGGGAAAAGTGTCAGCAACCTCAATACCACAAATATGTGGAAACATGTGCGGACCAAGCACGTGGTGGAGTTACACAAACACACTGAAGACCTAGGCCAACCTACAGCGCCACCTACCACCTCTTCAGCTCGTGTTGTAGCCTCTTCCTCCAGCTCACACACAGCTGGTTCGGCTTCCTCACAGGATCGCCATGGAAGAATCTCTGGCACTGTTGTACAGAGACACAGTGTAATTCCACCCACAGCACCACTTTCCCAGTCATCCTCACACTCCCAGGCCAGTCTACAGCCATCGTTAGCACAGGCATGGGAGAAAAGGCGCCCATACTCGGCAAACCACCCCCGAGCACAGGCTCTGAATGCTGGCATTGCTAAACTACTGGCCCTTGAAATGCTATCATTCAGGCTGGTGGAGACTGACACATTCCGTAACTTTATGGCATTGGCAGTCCCACAATACAACGTGCCCAGCCGCTTTTATTTCAGCAGGCAAGCCGTCCCTGCCCTGCAACATCATGTGGAGGGAAAAATTAAACATGCGCTACAAAACGCCGTCAGTAGCAAGTTCCACCTGACCACTGATGCGTGGACCAGTAAGCATGGACAGGGACGATACCTTTCCCTCACTGCCCATTGGGTAAATGTTGTGGAGCCGGGTACAGATCTTGAGAGTGGCGCTGTACGTGTTCTGCCAACTCCAAGGATTGCAGGAATCCAGTCTGTACACATTGACTCCTCCTCATACTCCAGTTCCTCTGAATCAGCGCTGCAGGAGCCGTCACGGTCTACCTCCACATCGACCCGTGAACGGTTACCTGTTATGATGACCGATATGAGCACAGCCGTGGCCAAACGTCAACAGGCCGTATTAAAATTAATTTCTTTGGGGAATCGAAGCCACACAGCGCAGGAGCTCTGGAATGCCATCAAGCAGCAGAGTGACGTGTGGTTTGTGCCAGCGAATCTCCAGCCAGGCATGGTAGTGTGTGACAATGGCCGAAATCTGGTGGCAGCTCTGGGCCTAGGCAACCTCACTCACATCCCATGTCTGGCACATGTGCTCAACTTGGTCGTGCAGAGTTTTTTGAGGGACTATCCGGATCTTGATGCACTGCTTCACAAGGTCCGCATAGAGTGCGCTCACTTGCGGCGTTCCAGCAATGCAAGATCACGCATTGCAGCTCTGCAGCGCCGATTATGTCTTCCGGAACATCGCATCATATGTGACCTACCCACCAGGTGGAATTCAACGTTACATATGTTGGAGAGGTTGTGTGAGCAGCAGGCAGCAGTAATGGAGTACCAGCTGCAGCAGGCGCAAACAAGTCGCAGTGCGCGCCGTTCACACTTCACCACCACTGAGTGGGCCTCTATGAAGGACATTTGCCACGTTTTGCGTGCCTTCGATTATTCCACGCGGATGGCGAGTGCAGATGATGCACTAGTCAGCATGACTATCCCCCTTATCTGCCTGCTTGAAAAAACACTGCAAGCACTAAGGGACGAGGTTTTGGAAGAGGTGGAGGATGAGGAGTCACAAATGCCATCTGCTTCTCTACAGTCTGCGCAATGTGGTTCCTCACAAAGGCCTAGGCAGGGGACACTTTGTGAGGAGGATGAGGAGGAGTCAATGGATGAGGAAGACATCTGTCCAGAGGAGGGAGGTACACAATGCTCTAGTAGTCAGTATCTAGAGCGAGGGTGGGGTGATGCAGAGCAGGCAGAGATCACGCCTCAAGCAGGGGACAGCGTTTCTTGGCCAGTTGGCAGTCTGCAGCACATGGTTGATTTCATGCTGCAGTGCCTCAGAAACGACCGCCGCATCGCCCACATTCTCAACACGGCTGATTATTGGGTGTCCACCCTCCTAGATCCTCGCTACCGGGACAACTTACAAAGCCTCATAACACCATTGAACCGGGAGCGTAAAATGCGGGAGTACCAAGACGCACTGGTGCATTCCATCATGTTCTCCATTCCAACCGAGAGCAGTGCTGCTAGTGCTTTACAAAGCAGCTCAGTGCGTCGAGGCAGTGGAGGAAGCTCTGCACAAAGAGGGAGCAGAAGCAGCGCCTCAGCACAAGGCAAGACCAGTATGGCCGAAATGTGGCAAAGTTTTGTGTCCCCGCCGCCACAAATGTCTACACCATCACAGACAGCTCCAGTCAGCAGGAGGCAACGTTTCCGTCAGATGGTGACAGACTACATGTCTTGCCCTCTTAGTGTACTCCCAGACGGCTCTTCTCCCTTCAAGTTTTGGGTCTGTAAGCTGGATACATGGCCAGAGCTTAGTCAGTATGCACTGGAGGTGCTAGCTTGCCCTGCTGCTAGTGTATTATCGGAACGCGTCTTTAGTGCCGCAGGTGGTGTACTAACAGACCGTCGCATGCGACTATCCTCCGATAACGTTGACCGGCTTACTTTTCTCAAAATGAACAAGGCCTGGATCTCTCATGAATTTTCCAGTCCTCTTCCAGAATAAATAATTGGTTGGCAACAGTATCCAGGTCTCCTGTTCTGTTCATGTTTCTACCACCTGAACTGTAATCCCTGAGCTCCAACACCGCCAGTTGGCGCTCGGAAGTGCCGTCTGCACAGTCAACACTTGCTGCCGTGTTATTGGGGTTCAGTAACGTCAGCTGTTCTCCTGCTGTGCGGACGGCAATTTCTCCTGATTTGTCCACATCCACTGTACTACACATTTTAAAGTTGCTCCAATTACTCCTCTGGCTCCTCTGTTTTCATTCTTATCCCTGGGCTCCAGCACCGCCAGTTGGCGCTCGGAAGTGCTGTCTGCACAGTCAACACTTGCTACCATGTTATTGGGGTTCAGTAACGTCAGCTGTTCCCCTGCTGTGCGGACGGCAATTTCTCCTGCTCTGTCCACATTCTCACTACTACAGATTTTAAAGTTGCTCCAATTACACCTCTGGCTCCTCTGTTTTCAGTATTATCCCTGAGCTCCAACACCGCCAGTTGGCGCACGGAAGTGCCGTCTGCACAGTCAACACTTGCTGCCGTGTTATTGGGGTTCAGTAACGTCAGCTGTTCTCCTGCTGTGCGGACGGCAATTTCTCCTGCTTTGTCCAAATCCACTGTACTACACATTTTAAAGTTGCTCGAATTACACCTCTGGCTCCTCTGTTTTCATTCTTATCCCTGGGCTCCAGCACCGCCAGTTGGCGCTCGGAAGTGCCGTCTGCACAGTCAACACTTGCTGCCGTGTTATTGGGGTTCAGTAACGTCAGCTGTTCCCCTGCTGTGCGGACGGCAATTTCTCCTGCTCTGTCCACATTCTCACTACTACAGATTTTAAAGTTGCTCCAATTACACCTCTGGCTCCTCTGTTTTCATTCTTATCCCTGGGCTCCAGCACCGCCAGTTGGCGCTCGGAAGTGCTGTCTGCACAGTCAACACTTGCTACCATGTTATTGGGGTTCAGTAACGTCAGCTGTTCCCCTGCTGTGCGGACGGCAATTTCTCCTGCTCTGTCCACATTCTCACTACTACAGATTTTAAAGTTGCTCCAATTACACCTCTGGCTCCTCTGTTTTCATTCTTATCCCTGGGCTCCAGCACCGCCAGTTGGCGCTCGGAAGTGCCGTCTGCACAGTCAACACTTGCTGCCGTGTTATTGGGGTTCAGTAACGTCAGCTGTTCTCCTGCTGTGCGGACGGCATTTTCTCCTGATTTGTCCACATCCACTGTACTACACATTTTAAAGTTGCTCCAATTACACCTCTGGCTCCTCTGTTTTCATTCTTATCCCTGGGCTCCAGCACCGCCAGTTGGCGCTCGGAAGTGCCGTCTGCACAGTCAACACTTGCTGCCGTGTTATTGGGGTTCAGTAACGTCAGCTGTTCTCCTGCTGTGCGGACGGCAATTTCTCCTGATTTGTCCACATCCACTGTACTACACATTTTAAAGTTGCTCCAATTACTCCTCTGGCTCCTCTGTTTTCATTCTTATCCCTGGGCTCCAGCACCGCCAGTTGGCGCTCGGAAGTGCTGTCTGCACAGTCAACACTTGCTACCATGTTATTGGGGTTCAGTAACGTCAGCTGTTCCCCTGCTGTGCGGACGGCAATTGCTCCTGCTCTGTCCACATTCTCACTACTACAGATTTTAAAGTTGCTCCAATTACACCTCTGGCTCCTCTGTTTTCAGTATTATCCCTGAGCTCCAACACCGCCAGTTGGCGCACGGAAGTGCCGTCTGCACAGTCAACACTTGCTGCCGTGTTATTGGGGTTCAGTAACGTCAGCTGTTCTCCTGCTGTGCGGACGGCAATTTCTCCTGCTTTGTCCAAATCCACTGTACTACACATTTTAAAGTTGCTCGAATTACACCTCTGGCTCCTCTGTTTTCATTCTTATCCCTGGGCTCCAGCACCGCCAGTTGGCGCTCGGAAGTGCCGTCTGCACAGTCAACACTTGCTGCCGTGTTATTGGGGTTCAGTAACGTCAGCTGTTCCCCTGCTGTGCGGATGGCAATTTCTCCTGCTCTGTCCACATTCTCACTACTACAGATTTTAAAGTTGCTCCAATTACACCTCTGGCTCCTCTGTTTTCATTCTTATCCCTGGGCTCCAGCACCGCCAGTTGGCGCTCGGAAGTGCCGTCTGCACAGTCAACACTTGCTGCGGTGTTATTGGGGTTCGGTAACGTCAGCTGTTCCCCTGCTGTGTTCACGGCAATTTCTCCTGCTCTGTCCATATTCACTGTGCTACTTATTTAAAACTTGCTCCAATTACACCTCTGGCTCCTCCGTTTTTAGTATTTACCCTGGGCTCCAATACCGCTAGTTGCTGCTCAGAAGTGCCGTCTGCACAGTCAACGCTTGCTCCAGTGTTATTGGGATTCAGTAACGTCAGCTGATCCCCAGCTGTGTGTCCGGCAAATTCTCCTGCTTTGTCCACATCCACTGTAGTACGGATTTAAAACCTCCTCCAAATACACCTCTGGCTCTTCTGTTTTTAGTATTTACCCTGGGCTCCAGCACCGCCAGCTGGTTCTCGGCAGTTCCATTGGCTCTTGTACCTTCTGCTACCCATCCGGGTTCCAGTACCGTCAGCTGGTCCTCGGTAGTTCCATTTGCTCTTGTATCTTCTGCTACCCAACCGGGTTCCAGTACCGTCAGCTGGTCCTCGGTAGTTCCATTTGCTCTTGTATCTTCTGCTACCCATCCGGGTTCCAGTACCGTCAGCTGGTTCTCGGCAGTGCCTTTGGATTAGGTGCCTCCTTCTCGGTATCCAAGTTCCACCAACGTCTGCTGGTCCTTGGTAGTGCTTTCTGGCACAGGTACCTCCTGCTTAGTAACCGAGTTCCAGTAACATCAGCTGGTCCTCGGTAGTTCCATTGGCTCTTGTACCTTCTGCTACCCATCCGGGTTCCAGTACCGTCAGCTGGTCCTCGGTAGTTCCATTTGCTCTTGTATCTTCTGCTACCCATCCGGGTTCCAGTACCGTCAGCTGGTTCTCGGCAGTGCCTTTGGATTAGGTGCCTCCTTCTCGGTATCCAAGTTCCACCAACGTCTGCTGGTCCTTGGTAGTGCTTTCTGGCACAGGTACCTCCTGCTTAGTAACCGAGTTCCAGTAACATCAGATGGTCCTCGGTAGTTCCATTGGCTCTTGTACCTTCTGCTACCCATCTGGGTTCCAGTACCGTCAGCTGGTCCTCGGTAGTTCCATTTGCTCTTGTATCTTCTGCTACCCATCCGGGTTCCAGTACCGTCAGCTGGTTCTCGGCAGTGTCTTTGGCACGGGTACTCCCTCCTGCCCAGCCTGGTTCCAGCACGCCAGCTGTTTCCGGGTAGTGTCAACGTCACTTTGCCGCCAATGCGTTGTCCTGTCGTGTTGCGGTCGGGTTAGCCGACTCTATGGTGCCTGCAGTTTAGGTGACTCCTATGTGGGCTGCGGGATCTGGCAATGAAGGCTGGTTCCATAGTGCCAATAGGACAAGCACCCTCTGTAGGACTGTGGGTTTTGGTAACTGCGGCCGGCTCGCGGCCTTGAACTTTTTTTTTACATGGGTACCTTCTGCTACCCATCCGGGTTCCAGTACCGTCAGCTGGTTCTCGGCAGTGCCTTTGGATTAGGTGCCTCCTTCTCGGTATCCAAGTTCCACCAACGTCTGCTGGTCCTTGGTAGTGCTTTCTGGCACAGGTACCTCCTGCTTAGTAACCGAGTTCCAGTAACATCAGCTGGTCCTCGGTAGTTCCATTGGCTCTTGTACCTTCTGCTACCCATCCGGGTTCCAGTACCGTCAGCTGGTCCTCGGTAGTTCCATTTGCTCTTGTATCTTCTGCTACCCATCCGGGTTCCAGTACCGTCAGCTGGTTCTCGGCAGTGTCTTTGGCACGGGTACTCCCTCCTGCCCAGCCTGGTTCCAGCACGCCAGCTGTTTCCGGGTAGTGTCAACGTCACTTTGCCTCCAATGCGTTGTCCTGTCGTGTTGCGGTCGGGTTAGCCGACTCTATGGTGCCTGCAGTTTAGGTGACTCCTATGTGGGCTGCGGGATCTGGCAATGAAGGCTGGTTCCATAGTGCCAATAGGACAAGCACCCTCTGTAGGACTGTGGGTTTTGGTAACTGCGGCCGGCTCGCGGCCTTGAACTTTTTTTTTACATGGGTACCTTCTGCTACCCATCCGGGTTCCAGTACCGTCAGCTGGTTCTCGGCAGTGCCTTTGGATTAGGTGCCTCCTTCTCGGTATCCAAGTTCCACCAACGTCTGCTGGTCCTTGGTAGTGCTTTCTGGCACAGGTACCTCCTGCTTAGTAACCGAGTTCCAGTAACATCAGCTGGTCCTCGGTAGTTCCATTGGCTCTTGTACCTTCTGCTACCCATCCGGGTTCCAGTACCGTCAGCTGGTCCTCGGTAGTTCCATTTGCTCTTGTATCTTCTGCTACCCATCCGGGTTCCAGTACCGTCAGCTGGTTCTCGGCAGTGTCTTTGGCACGGGTACTCCCTCCTGCCCAGCCTGGTTCCAGCACGCCAGCTGTTTCCGGGTAGTGTCAACGTCACTTTGCCTCCAATGCGTTGTCCTGTCGTGTTGCGGTCGGGTTAGCCGACTCTATGGTGCCTGCAGTTTAGGTGACTCCTATGTGGGCTGCGGGATCTGGCAATGAAGGCTGGTTCCATAGTGCCAATAGGACAAGCACCCTCTGTAGGACTGTGGGTTTTGGTAACTGCGGCCGGCTCGCGGCCTTGAACTTTTTTTTTACATGGGTACCTTCTGCTACCCATCCGGGTTCCAGTACCGTCAGCTGGTTCTCGGCAGTGCCTTTGGATTAGGTGCCTCCTTCTCGGTATCCAAGTTCCACCAACGTCTGCTGGTCCTTGGTAGTGCTTTCTGGCACAGGTACCTCCTGCTTAGTAACCGAGTTCCAGTAACATCAGCTGGTCCTCGGTAGTTCCATTGGCTCTTGTACCTTCTGCTACCCATCCGGGTTCCAGTAACATCAGCTGGTCCTCGGTAGTTCCATTGGCTCTTGTACCTTCTGCTACCCATCCGGGTTCCAGTACCGTCAGCTGGTTCTCGGCAGTGCCTTTGGATTAGGTGCCTCCTTCTCGGTATCCAAGTTCCACCAACGTCTGCTGGTCCTTGGTAGTGCTTTCTGGCACAGGTACCTCCTGCTTAGTAACCGAGTTCCAGTAACATCAGCTGGTCCTCGGTAGTTCCATTGGCTCTTGTACCTTCTGCTATCCATCCGGGTTCCAGTACCGTCAGCTGGTCCTCGGTAGTTCCTCAGCTTTCTTGTACCTTCTGCTACATTTCCAAGTTCAAGCTTTTTGAAATGGTTCTTGGTAATCACTCTGGATCTCCCTGACGAGGACCCTGAAGACGAGGACCCTGAAGACCAACCCTAAGAAGACGAGGACCCCGAAGACAATGACCCTGAAGACGAGGACCCTGAAGACCACCCCGAAGAAGACGAGGACCCTGAAGACCACCCCGAAGAAGACGAGGACCCTGAAGACCACCCCGAAGAAGACGAGGACCCCGAAGACGAGGACCCAGAAGACCAACCCGAAGAAGACGAGGACCCCGAAGACGAGGACCCCCGAAGACGACGACCCTGAAGACCACCCCGAAGAAGACCAAGAAGATGACCCTGAAGAAGTTGACCAAGAAGACAAAGAAGAGAAGACAAGCACCAAGATACAGAAAAACAAGAGACAGAAAACCAAGAAGCAGAAATACAAGAAGCTGCAGAACAAAAAGCGGAAGAACATTAAGCATAAGACTAAAAATCAGAGCAAAAGATAATATCTAAATTATAAGCAGAAGATGACTAAGCAGTGTATGGGGGTGAGTCCGTTCCTCCTCGTGGTGCCCCTGGAAAAGACCTGCTGCTGCAGGCCAAACTGAACGCGGACAAATCCTGTTGTAAATCTTTTGTGACGGGCAGAACGAAAGGTGTAATGTCCAACCTTTTATAGATAACAACTACAGGAATGCCTGTCACAAATAAGAATATGATGAAGAAGAAGAATATGAAGAAGATGAAGAAGTAGAATATGAAGAATGTAAAAAAAAGAATAATACGAAGAAGGTGAAGAAGAAGAAGGTGAAGAAGAAGTGGATGAAAAAGATGCTGAGGATGATGAAGGAGAAAGTGTGGGAGAAGTAAAAAAGAAGGTGAAGAGCATGGAAGTAGTGAAACATAAATATCTGACAAAATATAAAAATACTTAACATAGTTAATATTTCCGTAACTCAGAACATAATAAAAAAATATTAATTCCTGCTATTCCATTTGACTGGGCTAAACCTCTATGCCTTTATTGTCTCCCCCACCTCCCCCAATACATTCTACATTATTCTTAGTTGTTTTCCTTCATGTAGAAATAACCTACAAGGAAAGAAAGGGTTTATTTTAATTCCGATATTTATGTCCCATTGACTTGCATTGGTTTCCGGTATCGGAATCGGCGATATCCGATACTTTTTCGGTATCGGTCCGATCCAATCCGATCCGATATTTCCCGATATCGGAAGGTATCGCTCAACACTAATTATTAGCCATCCTAGGTTGTGGGTTGAACACAGATGTTCTATTCCATCTGGAGGAAAATCTACCACCTGAAGTAGCCCATGAGGGTCTGACTACAAATCTTTGATTCCATCATCACCTCAATCCTCCTGTATGGCAGTAAAATCTGGGATTCTTACACAATCTCATACCCAGATTGGTCAAGGTGGAATTCCAGCCCAACAGAAATGTTCCACCTGGAATTCTGTAAGCACTTTCTCCAGGTCTATTGGAGCCCCTTCAATAGTACCTGTCAGGTGGAGCTGGGCAGATTCCTCCTACACCTAGCAGTCCTGAAGAGGACTCTCATTACAGGATCACCTACATAGTAGCTGTTCAAGCTCCATCACCATAAAGCCCTGCTATATGTAGATGGTCCACGTGAACCTGGACCCCCAGAACAGTTCATCGAAACCAGGATGCCTGGAACAGCTCATCCAAATCAAGCTCCTGATACATCTCTTCCAAACCAGGTTTCCTGTAACAGCCCACCCAAGTCAGGGCCCCTGAACAGCTCATTCGAACCAGGGAACCCAAAGTAGCTTACCCAAACCAGGCCCCCGGGACAGTTCATTCAAACCCATGCTGACCGATACACCAACCACAGCAGCCTCACAAAAGTCAGAATCAGGAAAATGGTAGATGTGGGTCAATAAAGGTATGTGAGTGACTGGAGGAACGATATCATCACCTGACAGAAACGGACTATGTACTAGAGTGTAAATAAACTAGAGACCAGCCACAAATCACGTCATGAAGGGAAATCTGATATTTCAATCCAATTACTATTCACCCCCATCAGTAGAGGCAGAAGCATTTGTGTGATGTAGACCTTGTTATTAGCTTTATTCACTGCAACTTGAATGTCCTACAACTAAAACTGAAATAAATGCAAATGTGAGCGAATTCAGAACAGCGTAGAGGCTCCTCCATCCAGGTGACAACTGTGTGTAGCATTCACCAGTACCCATCAAACTAGACTTCCTCTCCATACTCATCCCTCCTCCATACTCATCCTCATCTATACTCATCCCTACTCCATACTCATCCCTCTTCCATACTCATCTTCCTCTATACTCATCACTCTTCCATACTCATCCCTCCTCCATACTCATCCTTCCTCCATCCTCATCCTCATCTATACTCATCCCTCCTCCATACTCGTCCCTCGTCGGTACTCATCCTCATCTATACTCATCCCTCCTCCATACTTATCCCTTCTCCATACCCATCTGTAGTATGAACATGAAAAATGGCTATTTTCTTAAATAAAATAGGAACCAGACATGTCAGCATTTGTAGGTATCCTACCTCAGTAGACTAGGGGTCATTAGTCCAGACATACTAAAACATAGCATTAGGTTAAGTTTGCTAACAGTCTGAGGTTTAATCTTTATTACTGAAGGGAATTAGACTTTGTATACACTGTGTTTGCTAGAACCAGAGACAGACGATTGCACAAAATTGTAAATAAGACTACAGGCATATGGCTTAAGATGGAAAAGCTTATTGCAGTACCAAAAATATAAGTGGCTATCTGAAACCCATTATGATGTATCCAATCTTTAATTAATATTCTGATTATATATTCTGTGTTAAGGTATACTTTATCTGTGAATGTATCTCACTGATACATAGCTTCGTAACACAATATGCTGTCTGGGAAGAAAACCTTGTTCTGATTTATAACCCGGTGTAGGATTTACTCCTATCATATGTAACCATTATGACAGAAGTAGAATGGTCCATGAACAGGTCTTGTCCGGCATTGCTTATCTGTGATAGCTGGCCACTGTCACAGGATTGGAATACTGGACAACAACCTATGAACATTCATGCTTACATAATATTAGGTTGGGTAGGCCTTTTTTTTTTAAATATAAAAGCTGTTGAAGAATTCAGTTATGGCAGAAGCATTGTGGACCTGTGAAGAGGACGCTCTTTACAGTGTAGGACCTAGTACGCATTCTCTGCCCATCGCTGAGCGCTTCACCAGCTGAAGTTTCTGGACAGATGATGCACATGCTACTAGGGAAATCTTTTTCTTCTTCTATCTAATAGTAAGTATGTAACCTTTATAAGTATTTAACCTTAGTAACCTTTAATCTACAAAAGTGTACGCAATATCATAATATCATACTATTCCTTTGATTCTGTATTTTATCTTTCAAATTAACTATTAGAAATAAAATTGCGTTATATTACAAGTGGTTGCCTTCTTTAAAGCCGTATCCGAACCTTATTGCTAAAAACTTGGCAATACATAATTTGGCGTAGTCGGCAGGATACGCAGAAGGCTCAGAAGTTCTTTTTATTGGAAAGTAGAAGGGACTCTGTGTGATAATATGATATTGCGTACAACATGCCTCTCTTTAAGAAAAAAGAGGTTGTAAGTGTTTCTGTAGAAATGCCAGGATGGGAGCAGGCTCCTTACCATATTTTGGCCAAAGAGTGGTCGCAATGTGTTGGAGGCCCTCTCCCGCCTCATCACCAGCAAACTCCATAGTGGTGGTGGGGCAGGGCATGGGGAGAGAGAGGGCCCACTCCCTCCTCGTCACCATCAAAGCCCACAGCAGGGGCCGGGCAGGACACGGAGAGAGAGAGGGCCCACTTCCTCCTCGTCACCAGCAAAGCCCACAGTGGTGGTGGGGCAGGACACGGTGACATAGAGGGCCCACTCCCTCCTCGTCACCAGCAAAGCCCACAGCGGTGGTGGGGCAGGACACGGGGACATAGAGGGCCCACTCCCTCCTCATCACCAGCAAAGCCCACAGCAGGGGCCGGGCAGGACACGGGGACATAGAAGGCCCACTCCCTCCTCGTCACCAGCAAAGTCCACAGCGGTGGTGGGGCAGGACAAGGGGAGAGAGAGGGCCCACTCCCTCCTCGTCACCAGCAAAGCCGACAGCAGGAGCCGGGCAGGACACGGGACATAGAAGGCCCACTCCCTCGTCGTCACCAGCAAAGTCCACAGTGGTGGTGGGGCAGGACACGAGGAGAGAGAGGGCCCACTCCCTCCTCATCGCCAGCAAAGCCCACAGCGGTGGTGGGGTAGGACACGGGGACATAGAAGGCCCACTCCCTCCTCGTCACCAGCAAAGTCCACAGTGGTGGTGGGGCAGGACAAGCGGACATAGAGGGCCCACTCCCTCCTCGTCACCAGCAAAGCCCACAGCAGGGGCCAGGCAGGACACAGAGAGAGAGAGGGCCCACTCCCTCCTCATCACCAGCAAAGCCCACAGCATGGGGCCGGGCAGGACACGGGGACATAGAGAGCCCACTCCCTCCTCGTCAACAGCAAAGCCCACAGCATCGGGGTTTGAGGATCTTTATGCTGAAGTTAAATCCTTGATACAGGAATTCAAAGCCCAACAGAAGGGGGCATCATTTTCTCCTAATATGATATCTTCATCTGAAATGGAGGATCGATGGAGGGAGACAGATAAAAGTGATTCACATGCTGGCCACGCCCCACAAATGTTGATACAGGGGAGGAAGCCATTTTGATTAAGGGAACTCCAAAACGATTCAGTGAGCGCAAGGTTATAACTACAGGTTATAACAAGGTTATAACTACTATAACTAAACCAGGGGAGGAGTCCTGAGGAGATAATTTGCATATTCCTACTGCATTTTGAGGTAAGTGAAGAGTCTCCGCGAGCTCAAAGAACACTGGATTTTGGCTGTTGGAGCTGAAAAGATGACATCGGTAAACCGCGCGCCTACCGGCGCGCGCATTTTGAAGCTTTTTTTTTAAGCTTTTTTCACTGTTTTCAGAACATTAACAATAAGAACATGGAAGAGTCCAGGAGCCATTTGGTGAGCTGCATATCCTGCTACATGTTCACAGACTTGCCAGTGGAAAAGCCAAACTTCACATGCCAGAAATGCAGCTTGTGTCCCTGTTGGAGGAAAAGTTGCGAAATCTAGAAGAGAGGTTAACTACATTGAAAATCATTAAGGAAGGTGAAGAGTTCTTAGACAGAGCAGAATTATCTCTTCATGATTCAGAAAGAGAAGAAATTCGAACTGCACCTGACGAAACAGAGGAATGGAAGCCTGTGACCCACAGAAGCCGGAGGATCGAGAGGCAGTCAGCACCCATACTGCTCAGGAACCAGTACCAGGCTCTCACGCAGGAGAACCATGAAGAAATACAGCAAAATAAGACTTTGCCAGCAATGAATAACCTTGTAAGCCCTCAGAATCCTCCTGGATGGAGAAAGAAGAATGTTGTGAAGAAAAAACGGAGAGTGGTGGTCATGGGGGATTCCCTGTTAAGAGGAACAGAGGCCGCTATCTGCAGACCAGACATAACCTCAAGAGAAATGTGCTGTCTTCCAGGAGCAAAAATTAAAGATGTGTCTGACAGGATATCAAGACTCTTCAGACCTACAGATCACTACCTATTCCTGCTAATACATGTGGGGACAAATGACACCGCAAGAAAGGACCTGGAAACCATCTGCAGTGACTTTGAAGACTTAGGCAAGAAAGTGAAAGAATTGGGAGCGCAGGTGGTCTTCTCATCCATCCTCCCAGTGGATGGCCATGGAACAATGAGGTGGAATAAGATTCTACAGGTGAACAACTGGCTACGTCGATGGTGCCGTCAACAAGGATTTGGATTTCTGGATCACGGAATGAATTACCTATACGATGGACTACTTGCTAGAGATGGGGTGCACCTTACGAAGACTGGAAAACATGTATTTGGAAGTCGCCTTGCTACACTCATCAGGAGAGCTTTATACTAGAACAATGTGGGAAGGGAAGCAAAAGGCCAGAAAAAGCCATACAGCTGACAAATACTATTGAGATCTCTGCTACTGGAAGTGGAAAGGAAGAACAAAGACAAAAAAATCTAAATAATAAAAATATGGGAGGAAGAGAAGCCAATCACAAACTAAAATGTTTTTATACAAATGCACAAAGCATGGGCAACAAACAAGGAGAATTGGAACTACTAATGCAGGAAAAGGAATATGATGTCATTGGAATCGCTGAAACTTGGTGGGACGATACACATGATTGGAATAAAAGGCTAAAAGGATACAACTTATCTGCAAGAAACAGACTTGATAAACGAGGAGGAGGTGTCGCATTGTATGTTAGAAAAGCGTATATCTGCACAGAGATTGAAGCTTCAGAGACTGGGAGTTCTGTGGGAACTGTCTGGGTAAGAATACAAGGAGAGAACAACGGAAAGGACACCATTGTAGGCATTTACTACAGGCCACCTGGGCAAGCTGAAGATATGGATGAACTCTTTATGTATCAAATGACCAAGTTCTCCAAAAAATATGACGTAGTGGTCATGGGAGATTTCAACTATCCAGACATTTGTTGGGAATCTCTCTCAAGTAAAACTAACAGGTCAAGCAAATTCTTATCCTCTCTTGCTGACAACTTTATCTTCCAAAAGGTAGGGGAGAAAACAAGGGGATCTGCTACTTTGGATCTAATCCTTATAAACAGGGAGGAAATGGTTGAGGAGGTAAAGGTGGCTGGGACCCTAGGAGGCAGCGATCATGCTATTATAGAATTTTGGATAACTAGAGGAGGAAGACATGTGAAGACTCAAACTTCAAGGTTAGATTTTAGAAAGGCAGATTTTAAGAGACTCAGAAAGAGAATAGGAGGGATCCAATGGCTGGATGTCCTTAAGGACAAAAATGTCCAGGAAGGATGGGAAATTTTTAAAAATGAGATTCTCAAAGCACAATCGTTAACAATCCCGAAAAGTAGGAAGAATGGGAAGCATTTAAGGAAACCAGGATGGATGAACACAGAACTTAAACACATGCTAAAAAGAAAGAAAGAAATGTTTATTAAATGGAAAGAGGGAGGCATATCTAAAGAAGATTATAATGCAGTCTGCAGATCCTGCAGGGCACGCATCAGGTTAGCTAAAGCTGACAATGAATTAAGGCTTGCAAGAGATGTCAAAAGCAATAAAAAAGGATTTTGGGGGTATGTCAAAAGTAAAAGAAAAGTCAAAGATGCTATAGGATTTTTACAGGATGAAAATGGAGAAATGGTAAGAGAGGATGTTGAGAAGGCCGAACTTTTTAATTCCTATTTTGCATCTGTTTTCTCTCAGAAAGAAAATGTAACATCAACTGATCTTCACTGTCCTTTTAAAGGAATAGAGGAATCCAAGTTATCTGTAAACAGAAAGATTGTGAGGGAACATTTAGCTAACATAAATGAGTTCAAGTCTCCAGGTCCAGATGAATTACACCCCAGAGTACTGAAGGAGATCGTAGAAGAAATTTTAGAACCACTCTCCATAATCTTTGAAAATTCTTGGAGAACAGGAGAAGTCCCAGAAGACTGGAGAAGAGCAAATGTTGTTCCTATCTTCAAAAAGGGGAAGAAGGTGGACGCAGGGAACTATAGGCCGGTGAGTCTGACTTCTATACCAGGAAAGATCTTTGAACAAATTATTAAACAACATGTATGTAAGTACATGGATAAGAATGAAGTGATTAACCAGAGTCAGCATGGGTTTGTAACTAACAAGTCATGTCAGACTAACTTAATTTCCTTCTATGACAGAATCACTGACTGGGTGGATCAGGGAAATGCTGTAGATATAGTATATCTTGACTTCAGCAAAGCATTTGACAAAGTATCTCACACCATCCTTATTGAAAAAATGACCAAGTATGCAATGGACCAGGCAACTGTTAGGTGGATTCATAACTGGCTTAGTGATCGGACTCAAAGGGTGGTTGTAAATGGCTTCACATCCAGCTGGATGAATGTCTCAAGTGGGGTACCACAGGGCTCCGTCCTGGGACCTGTATTGTTCAACATCTTTATCAATGATTTAGATGAAGGAATTGAGGGTAAACTGATTAAATTTGCTGATGACACAAAGCTAGGAGGGATAGCTAATACTAGAGAAGAGAGAGAGAGGATTCAAAAAGACCTAAATAAACTGGAGCAGTGGACAGCAACCAACAGAATGGTTTTTAACAGGGAAAAATGCAAAGTACTACATCTGGGCAATAAAAATGAAAAAAGCATATACAGTATGGGAGGAATAGAGCTAAGCAACAGTACATGTGAAAAAGACTTAGGTATACTAATAGATCATAGACTAAACATGAGTCAACAGTGTGATGCAGCAGCAAAAAAGGCAAATACAATTCTGGGATGTATTAACAGAAGCATACAGTCTAGATCACGTGAAGTCATTATCGGTCTTTACTCCTCTTTGGTCAGACCTCATCTGGAATACTGTGTACAGTTTTGGGCGCCACATTTTAAAAAAGACATAGACAAACTGGAGCAAGTTCAGAGAAGAGCGACCAGAATGGTCACTGGTCTGCAAACCATGTCCTATGAGGAACGGTTGCAGGATTTGGGAATGTTTAGCTTGCAAAAAAGAAGACTGAGAGGAGACTTAATAGCTGTCTACAAATATGTCAAGGGCTGTCACATTGTAGAAGGATCATCTTTATTCTCATTTGCACAAGGAAAGACTAGAAGCAATGGGATGAAACTAAATGGGAGGAGACACAGATTAGATATTAGAAAAAACTTTTTGACAGTTAGGGTGATTAATGAGTGGAACAGGCGGCCACGAGAGGTGGTGAGTTCCCCTTCAATGGACGTCTTCAAACAGAGGCTGGACAGACATCTGTCTGAGATGATCTAGTGAATCCTGCTTTGAGCAGGGGGTTGGACCAGATGACCCAGGAGGTCCCTTCCAACTCAACCATTCTATGATTCTATGATTCTATGATACAGGACTAGGAGGAAAGCAAATAGAGGCAATTCAGGACAGAGCAAAACCAGGAGTTAGTGGAATCTCCACATTGGACGAGAAGGTAAGCAAAGTCTCTGTGGGACTTCAGGAGCAGGAGATACCCTTTGAACAATTGATTCCTGAGCAGAGGAAACATGCCTGGTTTACAGAAGGGTCAGCTAGTTACCAAGGTAACAACCGTGTGTGGAACGCAATGGGCTATCAGACTACAAGTGTACATAGCAAAGAAGTATGGGGAAAAGAGTTGTGGCAAGATATCTGGGCAATTGTACAAATAATTAAAGTGACTGTGTTTCATGTTGATGCTAATTGTGCTTCAGATCCCCTGGAAAGACTCTTCAACTTGGTAGCAGACGAACAGTCCAAAATATCAGTCACTGAATCCAGTAAAGACTGACACCACTGAGGAGCTGCTCGAACTGACACCACTGAGGAGCTGCCCGGACCGACACCACTGAGGAGCTGCACGGACCGACACCACTGAGGAGCTGCTCGGACCGACACCACTGAGGAGCTGCTCGGACCAACACCACTGAGGAGCTGCTCGGACCGACACCACTGAGGAGCTGCTTGGACCGACACCACTGAGGAGCTGCTCGGACCGACACCACTGAGGAGCTGCTCGGGCCGACACCACTGAGGAGCTGCTCGGGCCGACACCACTGAGGAGCTGCTCGGGCCGACACCACTGAGGAGCTGCTTGGGCCGACACCACTGAGGAGCTGCTCGGGCCGACACCACTGAGGAGCTGCTCGGGCCAACACCACTGAGGAGCTGCTTGGGCTTACACCACTGAGGAGCTGCTCGGACTGACACCACTGAGGAGCTGCTCGGACTGACACCACTGAGGAGCTGCACAGACCGACACCACTGAGGAGCTGCTCGGACCGACACCACTGAAGAGCTGCTCGGACCGACACCACTGAGGAGCTGCTCGGACTGACACCACTGAGGAGCTGCTCGGACCGACACCACTGAGGAGCTGCTCGGACCGACACCACTGAGGAGCTGCTCGGACTGACACCACTGAGGAGCTGCTCGGCCTGACACCACTGAGGAGCTGCTCGGCCTGACACCACTGAGGAGCTGCTCGGCCTGACACCACTGAGGAGCTGCTCGGACTGACACCACTGAGGAGCTGCTCGGACTGACACCACTGAGGAGCTGCTCGGACTGACACCACTGAGGAGCTGCTTGGACTGACTAAATGGGCACAGACCAGAGGGTGCCCATCAGGTTAGATGTAATCAATGAAACAATTATGAAATGTCCAGTATGCCAACATTCAAAACAATGGCCTGTCCCCCATGTTGTTAGGGGTCAAATAGCCCGAGGTAAACTACCTGGACAAATTTGGCAGGTAGATTACATCGGCCCCCTTCCATAAGATGGAGGGTGTGTGTATGTATGCACGGCCGTGGAGACATTCTCAGGGTATATGATGGCTTGTCCGTGTAAAACGGCTAATGCTAACAGTACGATTAAAACCATGGAAACCATAATATTATATTACGGTATTCCATTGCAAATTCAGAGTGACAATGGTCGTCACTCCAATAGCAGGAAGGTCGCAGAGTTCTGCTCAGAACATAATATTGATGGGATCTTTCATATCCCATATTATCCCCAAGCCGCAGGATTGGTGGAGCGGATGAATGGGCTATTGAAAGAACAGTTGAAGAAATTGGGGAATGGAACCTACAAAGGGTGGAGCAAACATTTAAGTGAAGCCCTTAACATTCTCAATAACAGACCAGTTGGAGAACAGGAAACACCGTTAATGAGGATGATTACCCCCAATTTACAGATCATGCCTTTAAAAGCTACTACCACAGGACAGACAGTCCTCTATTGGGAACTAGAGCCAGGGGCTCGGGGACCTTATAGGGCCACCCCACAGGCAGCAGGACTAGATTTACACTCTCATGAGGAAATTAGATTAGAAATAGGGGTGGTAAAGGCAATCAGAACTGCTATAGGATTACAAATGCCCCCTGAGCATTTTGGTTTTATAGCTCCAAGATCAGGTTTGGCCCTGAGAGGAATTCAAGTGATGGGAGGAGTGATAGATCAGGATTATCAAGGGGAAATCAAGGTGCTCCAGTTGAATAGTGGGGATAGGGACTTGCTGATCCAAAATGGAGACAGGATAGCTCAATTATTAATTCTGTCTGTCCAGAAAATGAAAATAATTAAGGGAACAGCTCCTACAATAATAACAGCTGGAGGAGACAGAGGTTTTGGCTCCACTCATTCTCTGAATGATGGTGCAAAAATCTGGGTGAAGCAAACTGGAGATAAAGGTCCTCCAGAACCTGCAGAGGTGATCGCCCAAGGGGCGGACAATGTGTTACTAGTGATGAAGCCAGGACAAGAGAAGTGGGAACATGTTCCTGCAGACAGGTCTTATCTCAGAGACTAATGTATAGATTTCCATTTTAGATTCAAAATTGGAGATGGTGGATGATCGGTGTTACAGGCATGGTCCTTTTGGTCTCTGTCACTACCCAATCGTTATACAGATGGGAAAGAGAAACGCCGGACGAGGAGAATGAGGCTTTATGGAAAATTAAGCAGAATTTATGGAGTTACTTGGCACAACTGACAAACATGAGACATTTTTGTATGGCAAAGACTGCTACGGCTACAAATGAATTGGAAACTTGTATGGTAGCTATACCAACCCCCTTACAACTGTGGACCAAATTGATAGGGGGATTTATCCAAGATGAGGAGGTGGAAGAAGGAGATGTGCTTCAGAATTATACATACAACCCGTATTACACTTGTATAAACTGTACTGGAGAAGACTTTATTACCGAAGATATGATCACTATAAAGACTCAACACATTGCATCTGTTGAAGTTATTTTTTTTGGGATATGGCGCTGGATATAAATAATATATGGTTTCAAGATAATCAAGGGTGGATTGTAGTATGAACATGAAAAATGGCTATTTTTTAAATAAAATAGGAACCAGACATGTCAGCATTTGTAGGTATCCTACCTCAGTAGACTAGGGGTCATTAGTCCAGACATACTAAAACATAGTTTTAGTTTAAGTTTGCTAACAGTCTGAGGTTTAATATTTATTACTGAAGGGAATCAGCTTTTTGTATACACTGTGTTTGCTAGAACCAGAGACAGACGATTGCACAAAATTGTAAATAAGACTACAGGCATATGACTTAAGCCCCCGTCTCACATAGCGAGATCGCTAGCGAGATCGCTGCTGAGTCACGGTTTTGGTGACGCAACAGCGACATCACCAGCGATGTCGCTATGTGTGACACTTTGCAGCGATCAGGCCCCTGCTGTGAGGTCGCTGATCTCTGCAAAATGTTCTGGACCATTTTTTGGTCTTTACCCTCCCGCTGGTCAGCACACATCGCTGTGTGTGATCAGCGGGACCAGCGATCAGGCTGGTAACCATGATAAACAGCGCGTTACTAGGGGCACACGCGCACCTAGTAACCCGCTGTTTATCATGGTTACCACTCTGCTACGGTGAGCGGTAACCTCCCGCTCACCGTAGCAGAGTGGTAACCATGATAAACAGCGGGTTACTAGGTGCGCATGTGCCCCTAGTAACGCACTGTTTATCATGGTTACCAGCCTGCTCCTGCTTCAGCAGGCTGGTAACCAGGAGCAGGACATCGTGGAAAGATTCTTTCCACGATGTCGCTGCTCCCCTGATCGCTGGTGAGCCTGCCTGTTTGACAGCTCACCAGTGATCACATAGCGACGCAGCAACGATCCCTGACAGGTCATATTGTTGTCGGGATCACTATAGCGTCGCTATGTGTGATGGGGCCTTTAAGATGGAGAAGCTTATTGTAGTACCAAAAATATAAGTGGCTATCTGAAACCCATTATGATGTATCCAACCTTTAATCAATATTCTGATTATATATTCTGTGTTAAGGTATACTTTATCTGTGAATGTATCTCACTGATACATAGCTTCTTAACACAATATGCTGTCTGGGAAGAAAACCTTGTTCTGATTTATAACCTGGTGTAGGATTTACTCTTATCATATGTAAACATTATGACAGAAGTAGAATGGTCCGTGAACAGGTCTTGTCCGGCATTGCTTATCTGTGATAGCTGGCCACTGTCACAGGATTGGAATGTTGGACAACAACCTATGAACTTTCATGCCTACGTAATATTAGGCCTTTTTTTTAAATATAAAAGCTGTTGAAGAATTCAGTTATGGCAGAAGCATTGTGGACCTGTGAAGAGGACGCTCTTTACAGTGTAGAACCTAGGACGCATTCTCTGCCCATCGCTGAATGCTTCCCCAGCTGAAGTTTCCGGACAGATGATGTATATGCTACTAGGGAAATCTTTTTCTTCTTCTATCTAATAGTAAGTATGTAACCTTTATAAGTATTTAACCTTAGTAACCTTTAATCTACAAAAGTGTACGCAATATCATAATATCATACTATTCCTTTGATTCTGTATTTTATCTTTTCAATTAACTATTACGAACTATGCTAGAAAACTTGGCAATACACCATCCCTCCATACTCATCCTCATCTCCACTATACTCCTTCCTTCTCCATACTCATCCTCATCTATACTCATCCCTCCTCCATTACTCATCCCTCCTCCAAACTCATCCTCATCTGTACTCATCCCTCCTCCATACTCATCCCTCCTCCATATCAGATCCCTCCTCCATAAGGATGTAATTCTCATCACTCTTCATACTCATCCCTCTTCCATACTCATCCTTTCCTCCATACTCATCCTTATCTATATTCATTCCTCCTCCTTATGCATCCTTCCTCCATACTCATCTCTCCTCCATATCCAGCCTTCTTCCATCCTTACCTCATTATACCCACTCTATACATTCCCTCCTCCATACCCATCCCTACTCCATACTCAATCCTTAACTCATCCTTCTCATACTCATCCTTCTAATCATCCCTCCTCCTTATCATCCTTCCTCCATACTCATCCCCTCCTGCCATATCCAGCCTTCTTCCATTCTTATCCTCATCTATACCCATCCCTCCTCCATACCCATCCCTCCTCCATACTCATCCTTCCTCCAAACTCATCCTTCCTCCATACTCATCCTTATCTATATTCATCCCTCCTCCATATCCATCCTTCCTCCAACCTAATCTATACTTATCCCTACTCCATACTCATCCTTCCTCCATACTCGTCCTTCTTTCATACTCATCCTCCTACATACTCATCCTTCTTTCATTCTCATACTCCTCTATACTGATTCCTAGCCCTTGCTCATCCCTCTTCAATACTCATCTTACTTCATACTCATCCTTCTTCCATAATCATCCTCTCCAATACTCATCCTTATTTCATACTAATCACTCTTCATACTCATCTTCCTCCATACTCATCCTCATTCTTCTCCATACTTATCCTCCTCTATACTCATCCTCCTTAAAACTCATCCTCCTCCATACTCATCTTCTCCATACTCATCCTCATTCGAATCCATACTTTTCCTCCTCCACACTCATCCTCCTCCACACTCATCCTCCTCCACACTCATTTTCCTCATACTTATCTTCTCCATATTCATCCTCATTCTTCTTCATACTTATCCTCCTCCACACTCATCCTCCTCCATACTCATTTTCCTCCATACTCATCTTCTCCATACTCATCCTCATTCTTCTTCATACTTATCCTCCTTCCTCATACTTATCTTCTCCATATTCATCCTCATTCTTCTTCATACTTATCCTCCTCCACACTCATCCTCCTCCATACTCATTTTCCTCCATACTCATCTTCTCCATACTCATCCTCATTCTTCTTCATACTTATCCTCCTCCACACTCATCCTCCTCCACACTCATCCTCCTCCATACTTATCTACTCCATACTTATCTTCTCCATACTCATCCTCATTCTTCTTCATACTTATCCTCCTCCATACTCATCCTCCTCCATACTCATTTTCCTCCATACTCATCTTCTCCATACTCATCCTCATTCTTCTTCATACTTATCCTCCTCCACACTCATCCTCCTCCACACTCATCCTCCTCCATACTCATTTTCCTACATACTCATGTTCTCCATACTCATCCTCATTCTTCTCCATACTTATCCTCCTCTATACTCATCCTCCTTAAAACTCATCCTCCTCCATACTCATCTTCTCCATACTCATCCTCATTCGAATCCATACTTTTCCTCCTCCATACTTATCCTCCTCCACACTCATTCTCCTCCACACTCCTCCTCCATACTCATCCTCCTCCATACTCATCCTCCTCCACACTCATCCTCCTCCATACTCATCTTCTCCATACTCATCCTCATTCTTCTCCATACTCATCCTCCTCCATACTCATTTTCTTCCATACTTATCCTCCTCCATACTCATCCTTCTTCAGTATCCATCCTCCTTGACATTTAGTTCTCTCCTTGGGACCTCTGACAGCTAAGGCTATACACAGAGCTAGCCTCAGGCAGAAGGTAGATCACTCCGCTGGCAGATATGTTATGTGCCTATTGATGGAATTGTCGGGCGCCTGTCACAGGTGGAGCAGCATTGGTTGCAGCACCTCATCCTGTAAAATCAATGAACATTTCCCAGGAATGATATGATTATGCTGTAGCTCGGCAGGGTGAAGATGATGTGATGTGTGCTGGATTGTCAGCTCCTGGGGTCAGTGTCCCTGTCATGTAGTAGTGCTGCCGGGTACTCACTCATGGCTGTGTCTCCGCTCCTCCTGCGATGACTGAGG
This sequence comes from Phyllobates terribilis, assembly GCF_046119375.1. Taxonomy (NCBI): domain Eukaryota; kingdom Metazoa; phylum Chordata; class Amphibia; order Anura; family Dendrobatidae; genus Phyllobates; species Phyllobates terribilis. Next base: position 29,004,902 of record NW_027362762.1, on the reverse strand, counting down.
TCAGGATTAGTGATTTCCTCTCAGCTCATTAGCAGGTCGGGGCGGATGATGAGGAGAACATGCGAGTAGTCCAGGAAACACTGAGAGCACAGGAGAAGGAGGGGTCCACAGACGGATCACAGACCCTGCCCCCCCCCCCGCGCTCATCCTCCTAAAGACACCAATATGTCTGTAGAGCTGACATAACACTCCCATCATCCCTGACCCCAGAGCTCACAATCTAATCTCCTATCACACAGTGTATCACTACTCCCATCATCCCTGACCCCAGAGCTCACAATCTAATCTCCTATCACACAATGTATCACTGCTCCCATCATCCCTGACCCCAGAGCTCACAATCTAATCTCCTATCACACAATGTATCACTGCTCCCATCATCCCTGACCCCGGAGCTCACAATCTAATCTCCTATCACACAGTGTATCACTACTCCCATCATCCCTGACCCCAGAGCTCACAATCTAATCTCCTATCACACAATGTATCACTGCTCCCATCATCCCTGACCCCAGAGCTCACAATCTAATCTCCTATCACACAATGTATCACTGCTCCCATCATCCCTGACCCCAGAGCTCACAATCTAATCTCCTATCACACAGTGTATCACTACTCCCATCATCCCTGACCCCAGAGCTCACAATCTAATCTCCTATCACACAGTGTATCACTACTCCCATCATCCCTGACCCCAGAGCTCACAATCTAATCTCCTATCACACAATGTATCACTACTCCCATCATCCCTGACCCCGGAGCTCACAATCTAATCTCCTATCACACAATGTATCACTACTCCCATCATCCCTGACCCCAGAGCTCACAATCTAATCTCCTATCACACAATGTATCACTACTCCCATCATCCCTGACCCCAGAGCTCACAATCTAATCTCCTATCACACAATGTATCACTGCTCCCATCATCCCTGACCCCAGAGCTCACAATCTAATCTCCTATCACACAATGTATCACTACTCCCATCATCCCTGACCCCGGAGCTCACAATCTAATCTCCTATCACACAATGTATCACTACTCCCATCATCCCTGACCCCGGAGCTCACAATCTAATCTCCTATCACACAATGTATCACTACTCCCATCATCCCTGACCCCAGAGCTCACAATCTAATCTCCTATCACACAATGTATCACTGCTCCCATCATCCCTGACCCCAGAGCTCACAATCTAATCTCCTATCACACAGTGTATCACTACTCCCATCATCCCTGACCTCAGAGCTCACAATCTAATCTCCTATCACACAGTGTATCACTGCTCCCATCATCCCTGACCCCAGAGCTCACAATCTAATCTCCTATCACACAATGTATCACTGCTCCCATCATCCCTGACCCCGGAGCTCACAATCTAATCTCCTATCACACAGTGTATCACTACTCCCATCATCCCTGACCCCAGAGCTCACAATCTAATCTCCTATCACACAGTGTATCACTACTCCCATCATCCCTGACCCCAGAGCTCACAATCTAATCTCCTATCACACAATGTATCACTGCTCCCATCATCCCTGACCCCAGAGCTCACAATCTAATCTCCTATCACACAATGTATCACTGCTCCCATCATCCCTGACCCCGGAGCTCACAATCTAATCTCCTATCACACAGTGTATCACTACTCCCATCATCCCTGACCCCAGAGCTCACAATCTAATCTCCTATCACACAATGTATCACTACTCCCATCATCCCTGACCCCAGAGCTCACAATCTAATCTCCTATCACACAATGTATCACTACTCCCATCATCCCTGACCCCGGAGCTCACAATCTAATCTCCTATCACACAATGTATCACTACTCCCATCATCCCTGACCCCAGAACTCACAATCTAATCTCCTATCACACAATGTATCACTACTCCCATCATCCCTGACCCCGGAGCTCACAATCTAATCTCCTATCACACAGTGTATCACTACTCCCATCATCCCTGACCCCAGAGCTCACAATCTAATCTCCTATCACACAATGTATCACTACTCCCATCATCCCTGACCCCGGAGCTCACAATCTAATCTCCTATCACACAATGTATCACTACTCCCATCATCCCTGACGCCAGAGCTCACAATCTAATCTCCTATCACACAATATATCACTACTCCCATCATCCCTGACCCCGGAGCTCACAATATAATCTCCTATCACACAGTGTATCACTACTCCCATCATCCCTGACCCCGGAGCTCACAATATAATCTCCTATCACACAGTGTATCACTACTCCCATCATCCCTGACCCCAGAGCTCACAATCTAATCTCCTATCACACAATGTATCACTACTCCCATCATCCCTGACCCCAGAGCTCACAATCTAATCTCCTATCACACAATGTATCACTACTCCCATCATCCCTGACCTCAGAGCTCACAATCTAATCTCCTATCACACAATGTATCACTACTCCCATCATCCCTGACCCCGGAGCTCACAATATAATCTCCTATCACACAGTGTATCACTACTCCCATCATCCCTGACCCCGGAGCTCACAATATAATCTCCTATCACACAGTGTATCACTACTCCCATCATCCCTGACCCCGGAGCTCACAATCTAATCTCCTATCACACAATGTATCACTACTCCCATCATCCCTGACCCCAGAGCTCACAATCTAATCTCCTATCACACAGTGTATCACTATTCCCATCATCCATGACCCCAGAGCTCACAATCTAATCTCCTATCACACAATGTATCACTACTCCCATCATCCCTGACCCCAGGAGCTCACAATCTAATCTCCTATCACACAGTGTATCACTACTCCCATCATCCATGACCCCAGAGCTCACAATCTAATCTCCTATCACACAATGTATCACTTCTCCCATCATCCCTGACCCCAGAGCTCACAATCTAGTCTCCTATCACACAGTGTATCACTAGTCCCATCATCCCTGACCCCCGGAGCTCACAATCTAATCTCCTATCACACAATGTATCACTACTCCCATCATCCCTGACCCCAGAGCTCACAATCTAATCTCCTATCACACAATGTATCACTACTCCCATCATCCCTGACCCCGGAGCTCACAATCTAATCTCCTATCACACAGTGTATCACTACTCCCATCATCCCTGACCCCAGAGCTCACAATCTAATCTCCTATCACACAATGTATCACTACTCCCATCATCCCTGACCCCAGAGCTCACAATCTAATCTCCTATCACACAATGTATCACTACTCCCATCATCCCTGACCCCAGAGCTCACAATCTAATCTCCTATCACACAATGTATCACTACTCCCATCATCCCTGACCCCAGAGCTCACAATCTAATCTATTATCACACAGTGTATCACTACTCACATCATCCCTGACCCCGGAGCTCACAATCTAATCTCCTATCACACAGTGTATCACTACTCCCATTATCCCTGACCCCAGAGCTCACAATCTAATCTCCTATCACACAGTGTATCACTACTCCCATCATCCCTGACCCCAGAGCTCACAATCTAATCTCCTATCACACAATGTATCACTACTCCCATCATCCCTGACCCCAGAGCTCACAATCTAATCTCCTATCACACAATGTATCACTACTCCCATCATCCCTGACCCCGGAGCTCACAGTCTAATCTCCTATCACACAGTGTATCACTACTCCCATCATCCCTGACCCCAGAGCTCACAATGTAATCTCCTATCACACAGTGTATCACTACTCCCATCATCCCTGACCCCCGGAGCTCACAATCTAACCTCCTATCACACAATGTATTACTACTCCCATCATCCCTGACCCCGGAGCTCACAATCTAATCTCCTATCACACAATGTATCACTACTCCCATCATCCCTGACCCCGGAGCTCACAATCTAATCTCCTATCACACACTGTATCACTACTCCCATCATCCCTGACCCCAGAGCTCACAATCTAATCTCCTATCACACAGTGTATCACTACTCCCATCATCCCTGACCCCAGAGCTCACAATCTAATCTCCTATCACACAATGTATCACTACTCCCATCATCCCTGACCCCAGAGCTCACAATCTAATCTCCTATCACACAATGTATCACTACTCCCATCATCCCTGACCACGGAGCTCACAATCTAATCTCCTATCACACAGTGTATCACTACTCCCATCATCCCTGACCCCGGAGCTCACAATCTAATCTCCTATCACACAGTGTATCACTACTCCCATCATCCCTGACCCCGGAGCTCACAATCTAATCTCCTATCACACAGTGTATCACTACTCCCATCATCCCTGACCCCAGAGCTCACAATCTAATCTCCTATCACACAATGTAAGCACTACTCCCATCATCCCTGACCCCAGAGCTCACAATCTAATCTCCTATCACACAATGTATCACTACTCCCATCATCCCTGACCCCAGAGCTCACAATCTAATCTCCTATCACACAGTGTATCACTACTCCCATCATCCCTGACCCCAGAGCTCACAATCTAATCTCCTATCACACAATGTATCACTACTCCCATCATCCCTGACCCCGGAGCTCACAGTCTAATCTCCTATCACAAAATGTATCACTACTCCCATCATCCCGACCCCAGAGCTCACAATCTAATCTCCTATCACACAGTGTATCACTACTCCCATCATCCCTGACCTCAGAGCTCACAATCTAATCTCCTATCACACAGTGTATCACTACTCCCATCATCCCTGACTCCGGAGCTCACAATCTAATCTCCTATCACACAATGTATCACTACTCCCATCATCCTTGACCCCAGAGCTCACAATCTAATCTCCTATCACACAGTGTATCACTACTCCCATCATCCCTGACCCCAGAGCTCACAATCTAATCTCCTATCACACAATGTATCACTACTCCCATCATCCCTGACCTCAGAGCTCACAATCTAATCTCCTATCACACAGTGTATCACTACTCCCATCATCCCTGACTCCGGAGCTCACAATCTAATCTCCTATCACACAATGTATCACTACTCCCATCATCCCTGACCCCAGAGCTCACAATCTAATCTCCTATCACACAATGTATCACTACTCCCATCATCCCTGACCCCGGAACTCACAATCTAATCTCCTATCACACAGTGTATCACTACTCCCATCATCCCTGACCCCAGAGCTCACAATCTAATCTCCTATCACACAATGTATCACTACTCCCATCATCCCTGACCCCAGAGCTCACAATCTAATCTCCTATCACACAATGTATCACTACTCCCATCATCCCTGACCGCAGAGCTCACAATCTAATCTCCTATCTCACAATGTATCACTACTCCCATCATCCCTGACCCCAGAGCTCACAATCTAATCTCCTATCACACAATGTATCACTACTCCCATCATCCCTGACCCCAGAGCTCACAATCTAATCTCCTATCACACAATGTATCACTACTCCCATCATCCCTGACCCCAGAGCTCACAATCTAATCTCCTATCACACAGTGTATGTAACGGGTCCGGGAGGCGGACTGTAACGGGTCCGGGAGGCGGAACCTCTGAGCTACTATACAAGGGGGCGGCCCTTGTAAGGGAGCGGGTGGCAGTCTCTGGGTGAACGGACAGGGAGTTACGGCAAGTGATCAGGGCAGTCTCTGGGTAAGGGGTAGGTACGACCTGTGATGGCAGAGCCTCGGGGTAGGCTAGCAGGCAGGTGGTAGATGTGTGCTCCCAGGTGAGCAAGCGAGAGTCTCTGGAATAGCAGGTGGTCACGGCACGTGACGGCGGAACCTCCGGGCTGGCAGGCAGGTAGGTAACGGAGAAGCGCTCCCAGGTGAGCGGGCAAGAGTCTCTGGAATAGCTGATGGTCACCGCACGTGACAACGGGACCTCCGGGCTGGCAAGCAGGCAGGTAACGGAGATGCGCTCCCAGGTGAGCGGGCAAGAGTCTGGAGTAGCTGGTGGTCACAGCACGTGACAACGGAGCCTCCGGGCTGGCAAGCAGGCAGATAACAGAGAAGCGCTCCCAGGTGAGCGGGCAAGCTGGTCCATAGACAGACTGACCGGAGTAGTAAGGCAGACCGTCGGACCTCAGGCAAGCAGGCAGGTAGCTGATATGCGCTCCCAGGTGAGCGGGCAGGCTGGTCCTTTAGACAGACTGACAGGAGTAGTAAGGCAGACCGTCGGACCTCAGACTGGCAGACAGGTAACAAGTATTCAGGCAGGAATCAGGCAGGTAACTGGCAGGTACTGGCAGGTAACTAGCAGGAAACTGGCAGGAAACTGGCAGGTAACTGGCAACGGGACCTGAGGGCTGAAGCACAGGTGAGACACAGGTGCAAACAACATTGCTCGGGCACCTCCATTTTGGAGGAGGTGCCTTATATATGATGAAGTCCTCCGGCCATTGGCCGGGGACTCTTTAGGGCGGCGCGCGCGGCCCCTTTAAGAGGAGGGGAGCGCGCGCGCGCGCGCCCTAAGCACAGGAGCCGGGAAGGAGCGCGCGCTGAGAGCAGAGCAGGAGGAGGACGCCGGGACGGAGCGCGCGCTGACAGCAGAGCGGGGGGAGGAAGCCGGGCACGGAGCAGAGCGGTGAGAGGAGCAGCGTCCCTGCCTAGCAGAGGGCAGGGACGCCGGCACTACAGTACCCCCCCCTTCAGGCCCCCCCTTTTTTAGGCCAGACAGAAATTTAGCTAGGATGAGAGGGGCATGGATGTTCTCCCGGGGCTCCCACGTTCTCTCCTCAGGACCAAACCCCTTCCAATCTACCAGGAAAAAGGTCTTTCCTCTTTCCCTTTTGGTGGCAAGAATGTTCTCTACCTCAAACTCGTCCTCAGCAGAAACCGGAGCAGGAGGCGTACCTGTAGACTTGGAAAAAGAGTTAAGTACCACAGGTTTGAGGAGAGACACATGGAAGGAGTTAGGGATCCGTAAGTTGGCCGGGAGTTTCAATTTATAGGCCACCGGGTTGATCTGACTGATGACCTCCAGTGGGCCGATGAACCGAGGCCCTAACTTATAGGAAGGGATCTTGAGCCGGACATATTTGGACGAGAGCCAGACTTTATCCCCAGGGCGGAATTGAGGAGGGTCCAGACGTTTTTTGTCAGCGTGTCTTTTCATACGCTCGGATGACAGAAGGAGTGCGGACCGGGTACTCTCCCATATGGAGGAAAATTTGTTAACAAGAGATTCCGCAGCCGGATTGTCCGCCGAGGTGGAGACGGGAAACGGGATCCGAGGATGCTGACCGTAGACTACAAAAAACGGGGATTTGGAGGAAGACTCGCTCTCGTGATTGTTGTACGAGAATTCGGCCCATGGCAGGAGATCCACCCAGTCAGAATGGTGGGCATTAACGAAGTGCCGAAGGTAACTGGTCAGGTTCTGATTGATCCGCTCCACTTGACCATTAGACTGTGGGTGGTAAGCGGAGGAGAAGTCCAGGGTGACGTCCAGCAATTTACAAGTGGCTCTCCAGAAACGGGAAGTGAACTGTACCCCACGATCCGACACGATGTGACGGGGCAGGCCATGAAGACGGAAGATGTGGCGGATAAAGTCTTTAGCCAGCTCGGGTGCAGACGGAAGACCTGGCAGTGGAATGAAGTGAGCCATCTTGGAGAAGCCGTCAGCGACCACCCAAATGACCGTACAACCGGCAGAGACGGGCAGATCAGTAATGAAGTCCATCGCTATATGCTGCCAGGGGGCAGCAGGTACTGGCAGAGGTAGGAGGCGGCCGGCCGGCAGGTGTCTCGGAACTTTGTTGCGGGCGCAGGACACACAGGCAGAAACAAAGTCTATTACATCCTTGTGCAGGTTAGGCCACCAGTAGTGCCGGGTAATAAGCTGGAGGGTCTTTTTCTGACCGGCGTGGCCAGCTAGTTTAGACGAATGACCCCAGTGTAGAATCTTCTCCCGATCAGGTACTGGTACGAACGTCTTACCAGGAGGAAGACGATTTAGATTCACGGGAGCCACCTGCATTACTCTGGCGGGATCGATGATATGTTTCGGATCCTCCTCGAGATCAGACACCAGAAAGGATCGAGACAAGGCATCCGCCTTGACGTTTTTGTCAGCCGGGCGAAAATGAAGGACAAAATCAAAACGAGCAAAAAACAAGGACCACCGGGCTTGGCGCGGGTTAAGTCTCTGGGCATGCTGGAGGTAAGCCAAGTTCTTGTGGTCAGTGTAAATTATTACCGGGTGAAGAGCCCCCTCGAGCAGGTAACGCCACTCCTCCAATGCCAGTTTGATGGCCAATAACTCTCGGTCTCCTATGGAATAGTTGCGCTCAGAGGAGGAGAAGAGTTTAGAGAAGAAGCCACAAGTTACCATCCTCCCGGAAGATGATTTTTGAGTAAGTACCGCTCCGGCTCCAGAGGAGGAGGCGTCAACTTCCAGGAAGAACTGCTTGTTGCCATCTGGGCGATGCAGCACCGGGGCGGAAGAGAAGGCCTGTTTAAGGGAAAGAAAGGCCTCCTCTGCTTCGGGTGGCCACTCTTTGGGATTAGTACCTTTACGGGTGAGCGCAGAAATTGGGGCCGTCCGGGAAGAGAAGTGTGGTATGAAGAGGCGGTAGTAGTTGGCGAAGCCCAGGAAACGCTGAATGGCCTTCAACCCCTCCGGTCGGGGCCATTTCTCGATGGCAGACAGTTTCTCAGGATCCATTTGAAGGCCGGTCTGAGAGATAATGTAGCCCAGAAACGGAAGCGAGGTCTGCTCAAAGAGGCACTTCTCAAATTTAGCGTAGAGATGGTTCTGCCTTAGCCTGAGCAGGACCTGACGAACGTCCCTCCGGTGAGTCTGGAGATCCGGAGAGAAGACCAAGATGTCGTCCAGGTACACCACTACGCAGGAGTAGAGAAGGTCCCGGAAGATGTCATTGACCAACTCTTGAAAGACGGCAGGAGCGTTACAGAGACCAAAGGGCATTACCAGGTATTCATAGTGGCCGTCCCGGGTGTTGAATGCCGTCTTCCATTCATCCCCCTGACGAATACGAACCAGGTTGTACGCCCCACGAAGGTCCAGTTTGGTGAAGATCCTAGCCCCCCTCAGACGATCAAATAATTCTGGAATGAGCGGAAGGGGGTACTTATTCTTCACCGTGATCAGGTTTAGGCCTCTATAGTCTATACAGGGACGGAGAGAGCCGTCCTTCTTTTTGACGAAAAAGAAGCCTGCTCCCGCCGGGGAGGTAGATTTCCGGATGAATCCTCTGGCCAGATTCTCCTCAATATATTCGGACATTGACTGGGTCTCAGCAGCGGATAAAGGATAGATACGCCCACGGGGAGGAGTAGTACCGGGTAGCAGATCGATGGGACAGTCGTATGGTCTATGTGGTGGTAATGTCTCTGCCTCCTTTTTATTAAAGACATCTGCATAAGACCAATAAGGAATCGGAAGTCCAGGTAGATTAGCTGGGGTAGGAGAGGGACGGACGGGATGGACGGGAACCAGGCAGGTTTTATGACAGTCTTGTCCCCAGCGAAGGACCTCTCCGGTTTGCCAGTCTAGCACGGGTGCATGTCTCTGGAGCCAGGGCAGACCTAACAAGAGGGCGTGAGAGAGTCCAGGCAGAACATGAAAGGAGATACTTTCAGAATGCAGCATTCCCACCTGCAGGGTAATGGATTCGGTGATGAGTTGAATGGGGCGAGGTAAGAGGCCCCCATCCACGGCAGCGACAGACAAGGGTACAGCCAGAGGTTTGGTGGGGATGCGGTATTTCTCAACCAGGGACTGTGAAATAAGGTTCCCGGCTGCTCCAGAGTCAAGTTGGGCTAGTTCGAAATAACGGTTCTCCCCGTAGATGATCGAAACTGACAACAGCAGGGATGGAGAGGATTTATTCTTGTCTAGGTGGACCTCTCTGAGCGAACCTAGACACAGGCGTTTCCCGACCTCTCCGGGCAGGCACGGATCCGGTGCTCCTTACTGCCACAGTAGAAGCAGCTCCCCTCGGCACGGCGTGAGTCCTGACGGGTTTTGACCATCTTGGTCTGGTCGACCTGCATAGGCTCAGGAGAGTGTACCTGGGGAGAGATGGAGGGAATGACGGGTTTCTGGAAAGTAGGAGCTAAACGTGGAATCCTTCTCTCACGGGTGACCTCTTTGGCACGCTCCTGAAACCGTAGGTCAATTCGGGTGGCAAGAGTTATTAAGTCATCGAGAGTGGTAGGAATGTCCCGACCGGCAAGTTCATCTTTAATACGGCCGGACAGACCCTCCCAGAAGACGGAAACCAGAGCGTCGTTATCCCAGGCCAGCTCCGAGGCAAGGGTACGGAACCGTATGGCATATTGGCCCACGGTGAGACTCCCCTGACGGAGGCGTAGCAACGATGATGCAGATGAGGTCTTCCGTCCGGGTTCGTCGAAGACTTTCCGGAAAGCCGTGAGAAAAGCAGGCAAGTTGGACACCAGGGGGTCTCCTCTCTCCCATAGAGGATTCAGCCAGGCCAGGGCCTCCCCGGTGAGATGGGACATGATGAAGGCAATTTTGGCCCGGTCGGAGTTAAACTGGTAGGACAAAAGTTCAAAATGCAGGGTGCACTGATTCAAGAAGCCCCGAGCCAGGACGGGGTCGCCTCCGAAGCGAGGAGGTGCAGAAAGCCGGGGTCCGGGGTAGGATACCATAGTATTAGTGAGCAGCGGAGCCGCCGGATTGCAAGATATGGCACTGGCGGAGGTTGTTGGTGGATCAGACAGAGTGTTCAGGCGAGTATTAACATTCCGCAGGTGACCCAGGATGGCCTCCTGTTGGGACCTCTGACGGGACAGTTCAAGACCGAGGTCCGAGAGCGAGGGAGCTTGGGTGCCACCGGGTTCCATGGCCCGAGCAAACTGTAACGGGTCCGGGAGGCGGACTGTAACGGGTCCGGGAGGCGGAACCTCTGAGCTACTATACAAGGGGGCGGCCCTTGTAAGGGAGCGGGTGGCAGTCTCTGGGTGAACGGACAGGGAGTTACGGCAAGTGATCAGGGCAGTCTCTGGGTAAGGGGTAGGTACGACCTGTGATGGCAGAGCCTCCGGGTAGGCTAGCAGGCAGGTGGTAGATGTGTGCTCCCAGGTGAGCAAGCGAGAGTCTCTGGAATAGCAGGTGGTCACGGCACGTGACGGCGGAACCTCCGGGCTGGCAGGCAGGTAGGTAACGGAGAAGCGCTCCCAGGTGAGCGGGCAAGAGTCTCTGGAATAGCTGATGGTCACCGCACGTGACAACGGGACCTCCGGGCTGGCAAGCAGGCAGGTAACGGAGATGCGCTCCCAGGTGAGCGGGCAAGAGTCTGGAGTAGCTGGTGGTCACAGCACGTGACAACGGAGCCTCCGGGCTGGCAAGCAGGCAGATAACGGAGAAGCGCTCCCAGGTGAGCGGGCAAGCTGGTCCATAGACAGACTGACCGGAGTAGTAAGGCAGACCGTCGGACCTCAGGCAAGCAGGCAGGTAGCTGATATGCGCTCCCAGGTGAGCGGGCAGGCTGGTCCTTTAGACAGACTGACAGGAGTAGTAAGGCAGACCGTCGGACCTCAGACTGGCAGACAGGTAACAAGTATTCAGGCAGGAATCAGGCAGGTAACTGGCAGGTACTGGCAGGTAACTAGCAGGAAACTGGCAGGAAACTGGCAGGTAACTGGCAACGTGACCTGAGGGCTGAAGCACAGGTGAGACACAGGTGCAAACAACATTGCTCGGGCACCTCCATTTTGGAGGAGGTGCCTTATATATGATGAAGTCCTCCGGCCATTGGCCGGGGACTCTTTAGGGCGGCGCGCACGGCCCCTTTAAGAGGAGGGGAGCGCGCGCGCGCCCTAAGCACAGGAGCCGGGAAGGAGCGCGCGCTGAGAGCAGAGCAGGAGGAGGACGCCGGGACGGAGCGCGCGCTGACAGCAGAGCGGGGGGAGGAAGCCGGGCACGGAGCAGAGCGGTGAGAGGAGCAGCGTCCCTGCCTAGCAGAGGGCAGGGACGCCGGCACTACAGTGTATCACTACTCCCATCATCCCTGACCCCAGAGCTCACAATCTAATCTCCTATCACACAGTGTATCACTGCTCCCATCATTCCTGACCCCAGAGCTCACAATCTAATCTCCTATCACACAGTGTATCACTACTCCCATCATCCCTGACCCCGGAGCTCACAATCTAATCTCCTATCACACAGTGTATCACTACTCCCATCATCCCTGACCCCAGAGCTCACAATCTAATCTCCTATCACACAGTGTATCACTACTCCCATCATCCCTGACCCCAGAGCTCACAATCTAATCTCCTATCACACAGTGTATCACTACTCCCATCATCCCTTACCCCAGAACTCACAATCTAATCTCCTATCACACAATGTATCACTACTCCCATCATCCCTGACCCCAGAGCTCACAATCTAATCTCCTATCACACAGTGTATCACTACTCCCATCATCCCTGACCCCAGAGCTCACAATCTAATCTCCTATCACACAGTGTATCACTACTCCCATCATCCCTGACCCCAGAGCTCACAATCTAATCTCCTATCACACTGTGTATCACTACTCCCATCATCCCTGACCCCGGAACTCACAATCTAATCTCCTATCACACAATGTATCACGACTCCCATCATTCCTGACCCCAGAGCTCACAATCTAATCTCCTATCACACAGTGTATCACTACTCCCATCATCCCTGACCCCGGAGCTCACAATCTAATCTCCTATCACACAATGTATCACTACTCCCATCATCCCTGACCCCGGAACTCACAATCTAATCTCCTATCACACAATGTATCACTACTCCCATCATCCCTGACCTCAGAGCTCACAATCTAATCTCCTATCACACAGTGTATCACTACTCCCATCATCCCTGACCCCGGAGCTCACAATCTAATCTCCTATCACACAATGTATCACTACTCCCATCATCCCTGACCCCAGAGCTCACAATCTAATCTCCTATCACACAATGTATCACTACTCCCATCATCCCTGACCCCAGAGCTCACAATCTAATCTCCTATCACACGGTGTATCACTACTCCCATCATCCCTGACCTCAGAGCTCACAATCTAATCTCCTATCACACAGTGTATCACTACTCCCATCATCCCTGACCCCAGAGCTCACAATCTAATCTCCTATCACACAATGTATCACTACTCCCATCATCCCTGACCCCGGAGCTCACAATCTAATCTCCTATCACACAATGTATCACTACTCCCATCATCCCTGACGCCAGAGCTCACAATCTAATCTCCTATCACACAATATATCACTACTCCCATCATCCCTGACCCCGGAGCTCACAATATAATCTCCTATCACACAGTGTATCACTACTCCCATCATCCCTGACCCCGGAGCTCACAATATAATCTCCTATCACACAGTGTATCACTACTCCCATCATCCCTGACCCCAGAGCTCACAATCTAATCTCCTATCACACAATGTATCACTACTCCCATCATCCCTGACCCCAGAGCTCACAATCTAATCTCCTATCACACAATGTATCACTACTCCCATCATCCCTGACCTCAGAGCTCACAATCTAATCTCCTATCACACAATGTATCACTACTCCCATCATCCCTGACCCCGGAGCTCACAATATAATCTCCTATCACACAGTGTATCACTACTCCCATCATCCCTGACCCCGGAGCTCACAATATAATCTCCTATCACACAGTGTATCACTACTCCCATCATCCCTGACCCCGGAGCTCACAATCTAATCTCCTATCACACAATGTATCACTACTCCCATCATCCCTGACCCCAGAGCTCACAATCTAATCTCCTATCACACAGTGTATCACTATTCCCATCATCCATGACCCCAGAGCTCACAATCTAATCTCCTATCACACAATGTATTACTACTACCATCATCCCTGACCCCAGGAGCTCACAATCTAATCTCCTATCACACAGTGTATCACTACTCCCATCATCCATGACCCCAGAGCTCACAATCTAATCTCCTATCACACAATGTATCACTTCTCCCATCATCCCTGACCCCAGAGCTCACAATCTAGTCTCCTATCACACAGTGTATCACTACTCCCATCATCCCTGACCCCCGGAGCTCACAATCTAATCTCCTATCACACAATGTATCACTACTCCCATCATCCCTGACCCCAGAGCTCACAATCTAATCTCCTATCACACAATGTATCACTACTCCCATCATCCCTGACCCCGGAGCTCACAATCTAATCTCCTATCACACAGTGTATCACTACTCCCATCATCCCTGACCCCAGAGCTCACAATCTAATCTCCTATCACACAATGTATCACTACTCCCATCATCCCTGACCCCAGAGCTCACAATCTAATCTCCTATCACACAATGTATCACTACTCCCATCATCCCTGACCCCAGAGCTCACAATCTAATCTCCTATCACACAATGTATCACTACTCCCATCATCCCTGACCCCAGAGCTCACAATCTAATCTATTATCACACAGTGTATCACTACTCACATCATCCCTGACCCCGGAGCTCACAATCTAATCTCCTATCACACAGTGTATCACTACTCCCATTATCCCTGACCCCAGAGCTCACAATCTAATCTCCTATCACACAGTGTATCACTACTCCCATCATCCCTGACCCCAGAGCTCACAATCTAATCTCCTATCACACAATGTATCACTACTCCCATCATCCCTGACCCCAGAGCTCACAATCTAATCTCCTATCACACAATGTATCACTACTCCCATCATCCCTGACCCCGGAGCTCACAATCTAATCTCCTATCACACAGTGTATCACTACTCCCATCATCCCTGACCCCAGAGCTCACAATGTAATCTCCTATCACACAGTGTATCACTACTCCCATCATCCCTGACCCCCGGAGCTCACAATCTAACCTCCTATCACACAATGTATTACTACTCCCATCATCCCTGACCCCGGAGCTCACAATCTAATCTCCTATCACACAATGTATCACTACTCCCATCATCCCTGACCCCGGAGCTCACAATCTAATCTCCTATCACACACTGTATCACTACTCCCATCATCCCTGACCCCAGAGCTCACAATCTAATCTCCTATCACACAGTGTATCACTACTCCCATCATCCCTGACCCCAGAGCTCACAATCTAATCTCCTATCACACAATGTATCACTACTCCCATCATCCCTGACCCCAGAGCTCACAATCTAATCTCCTATCACACAATGTATCACTACTCCCATCATCCCTGACCACGGAGCTCACAATCTAATCTCCTATCACACAGTGTATCACTACTCCCATCATCCCTGACCCCGGAGCTCACAATCTAATCTCCTATCACACAGTGTATCACTACTCCCATCATCCCTGACCCCGGAGCTCACAATCTAATCTCCTATCACACAGTGTATCACTACTCCCATCATCCCTGACCCCAGAGCTCACAATCTAATCTCCTATCACACAATGTAAGCACTACTCCCATCATCCCTGACCCCAGAGCTCACAATCTAATCTCCTATCACACAATGTATCACTACTCCCATCATCCCTGACCCCGGAGCTCACAATCTAATCTCCTATCACACAGTGTATCACTACTCCCATCATCCCTGACCCCAGAGCTCACAATCTAATCTCCTATCACACAATGTATCACTACTCCCATCATCCCTGACCCCGGAGCTCACAGTCTAATCTCCTATCACAAAATGTATCACTACTCCCATCATCCCGACCCCAGAGCTCACAATCTAATCTCCTATCACACAGTGTATCACTACTCCCATCATCCCTGACCTCAGAGCTCACAATCTAATCTCCTATCACACAGTGTATCACTACTCCCATCATCCCTGACTCCGGAGCTCACAATCTAATCTCCTATCACACAATGTATCACTACTCCCATCATCCTTGACCCCAGAGCTCACAATCTAATCTCCTATCACACAGTGTATCACTACTCCCATCATCCCTGACCCCAGAGCTCACAATCTAATCTCCTATCACACAATGTATCACTACTCCCATCATCCCTGACCTCAGAGCTCACAATCTAATCTCCTATCACACAGTGTATCACTACTCCCATCATCCCTGACTCCGGAGCTCACAATCTAATCTCCTATCACACAATGTATCACTACTCCCATCATCCCTGACCCCAGAGCTCACAATCTAATCTCCTATCACACAATGTATCACTACTCCCATCATCCCTGACCCCGGAACTCACAATCTAATCTCCTATCACACAGTGTATCACTACTCCCATCATCCCTGACCCCAGAGCTCACAATCTAATCTCCTATCACACAATGTATCACTACTCCCATCATCCCTGACCCCAGAGCTCACAATCTAATCTCCTATCACACAATGTATCACTACTCCCATCATCCCTGACCGCAGAGCTCACAATCTAATCTCCTATCTCACAATGTATCACTACTCCCATCATCCCTGACCCCAGAGCTCACAATCTAATCTCCTATCACACAATGTATCACTACTCCCATCATCCCTGACCCCAGAGCTCACAATCTAATCTCCTATCACACAATGTATCACTACTCCCATCATCCCTGACCCCAGAGCTCACAATCTAATCTCCTATCACACAGTGTATGTAACGGGTCCGGGAGGCGGACTGTAACGGGTCCGGGAGGCGGAACCTCTGAGCTACTATACAAGGGGGCGGCCCTTGTAAGGGAGCGGGTGGCAGTCTCTGGGTGAACGGACAGGGAGTTACGGCAAGTGATCAGGGCAGTCTCTGGGTAAGGGGTAGGTACGACCTGTGATGGCAGAGCCTCGGGGTAGGCTAGCAGGCAGGTGGTAGATGTGTGCTCCCAGGTGAGCAAGCGAGAGTCTCTGGAATAGCAGGTGGTCACGGCACGTGACGGCGGAACCTCCGGGCTGGCAGGCAGGTAGGTAACGGAGAAGAGCTCCCAGGTGAGCGGGCAAGAGTCTCTGGAATAGCTGATGGTCACCGCACGTGACAACGGGACCTCCGGGCTGGCAAGCAGGCAGGTAACGGAGATGCGCTCCCAGGTGAGCGGGCAAGAGTCTGGAGTAGCTGGTGGTCACAGCACGTGACAACGGAGCCTCCGGGCTGGCAAGCAGGCAGATAACGGAGAAGCGCTCCCAGGTGAGCGGGCAAGCTGGTCCATAGACAGACTGACCGGAGTAGTAAGGCAGACCGTCGGACCTCAGGCAAGCAGGCAGGTAGCTGATATGCGCTCCCAGGTGAGCGGGCAGGCTGGTCCTTTAGACAGACTGACAGGAGTAGTAAGGCAGACCGTCGGACCTCAGACTGGCAGACAGGTAACAAGTATTCAGGCAGGAATCAGGCAGGTAACTGGCAGGTAACTAGCAGGAAACTGGCAGGAAACTGGCAGGTAACTGGCAACGGGACCTGAGGGCTGAAGCACAGGTGAGACACAGGTGCAAACAACATTGCTCGGGCACCTCCATTTTGGAGGAGGTGCCTTATATATGATGAAGTCCTCCGGCCATTGGCCGGGGACTCTTTAGGGCGGCGCGCGCGGCCCCTTTAAGAGGAGGGGAGCGCGCGCGCGCGCGCCCTAAGCACAGGAGCCGGGAAGGAGCGCGCGCTGAGAGCAGAGCAGGAGGAGGACGCCGGGACGGAGCGCGCGCTGACAGCAGAGCGGGGGGAGGAAGCCGGGCACGGAGCAGAGCGGTGAGAGGAGCAGCGTCCCTGCCTAGCAGAGGGCAGGGACGCCGGCACTACAGTACCCCCCCCTTTAGGCCCCCCCTTTTTTAGGCCAGACAGAAATTTAGCTAGGATGAGAGGGGCATGGATGTTCTCCCGGGGCTCCCACGTTCTCTCCTCAGGACCAAACCCCTTCCAATCTACCAGGAAAAAGGTCTTTCCTCTTTCCCTTTTGGTGGCAAGAATGTTCTCTACCTCAAACTCGTCCTCAGCAGAAACCGGAGCAGGAGGCGTACCTGTAGACTTGGAAAAAGAGTTAAGTACCACAGGTTTGAGGAGAGACACATGGAAGGAGTTAGGGATCCGTAAGTTGGCCGGGAGTTTCAATTTATAGGCCACCGGGTTGATCTGACTGATGACCTCCAGTGGGCCGATGAACCGAGGCCCTAACTTATAGGAAGGGATCTTGAGCCGGACATATTTGGACGAGAGCCAGACTTTATCCCCAGGGCGGAATTGAGGAGGGTCCAGACGTTTTTTGTCAGCGTGTCTTTTCATACGCTCGGATGACAGAAGGAGTGCGGACCGGGTACTCTCCCATATGGAGGAAAATTTGTTAACAAGAGATTCCGCAGCCGGATTGTCCGCCGAGGTGGAGACGGGAAACGGGATCCGAGGATGCTGACCGTAGACTACAAAAAACGGGGATTTGGAGGAAGACTCGCTCTCGTGATTGTTGTACGAGAATTCGGCCCATGGCAGGAGATCCACCCAGTCAGAATGGTGGGCATTAACGAAGTGCCGAAGGTAACTGGTCAGGTTCTGATTGATCCGCTCCACTTGACCATTAGACTGTGGGTGGTAAGCGGAGGAGAAGTCCAGGGTGACGTCCAGCAATTTACAAGTGGCTCTCCAGAAACGGGAAGTGAACTGTACCCCACGATCCGACACGATGTGACGGGGCAGGCCATGAAGACGGAAGATGTGGCGGATAAAGTCTTTAGCCAGCTCGGGTGCAGACGGAAGACCTGGCAGTGGAATGAAGTGAGCCATCTTGGAGAAGCCGTCAGCGACCACCCAAATGACCGTACAACCGGCAGAGACGGGCAGATCAGTAATGAAGTCCATCGCTATATGCTGCCAGGGGGCAGCAGGTACTGGCAGAGGTAGGAGGCGGCCGGCCGGCAGGTGTCTCGGAACTTTGTTGCGGGCGCAGGACACACAGGCAGAAACAAAGTCTATTACATCCTTGTGCAGGTTAGGCCACCAGTAGTGCCGGGTAATAAGCTGGAGGGTCTTTTTCTGACCGGCGTGGCCAGCTAGTTTAGACGAATGACCCCAGTGTAGAATCTTCTCCCGATCAGGTACTGGTACGAACGTCTTACCAGGAGGAAGACGATTTAGATTCACGGGAGCCACCTGCATTACTCTGGCGGGATCGATGATATGTTTCGGATCCTCCTCGAGATCAGACACCAGAAAGGATCGAGACAAGGCATCCGCCTTGACGTTTTTGTCAGCCGGGCGAAAATGAAGGACAAAATCAAAACGAGCAAAAAACAAGGACCACCGGGCTTGGCGCGGGTTAAGTCTCTGGGCATGCTGGAGGTAAGCCAAGTTCTTGTGGTCAGTGTAAATTATTACCGGGTGAAGAGCCCCCTCGAGCAGGTAACGCCACTCCTCCAATGCCAGTTTGATGGCCAATAACTCTCGGTCTCCTATGGAATAGTTGCGCTCAGAGGAGGAGAAGAGTTTAGAGAAGAAGCCACAAGTTACCATCCTCCCGGAAGATGATTTTTGAGTAAGTACCGCTCCGGCTCCAGAGGAGGAGGCGTCAACTTCCAGGAAGAACTGCTTGTTGCCATCTGGGCGATGCAGCACCGGGGCGGAAGAGAAGGCCTGTTTAAGGGAAAGAAAGGCCTCCTCTGCTTCGGGTGGCCACTCTTTGGGATTAGTACCTTTACGGGTGAGCGCAGAAATTGGGGCCGTCCGGGAAGAGAAGTGTGGTATGAAGAGGCGGTAGTAGTTGGCGAAGCCCAGGAAACGCTGAATGGCCTTCAACCCCTCCGGTCGGGGCCATTTCTCGATGGCAGACAGTTTCTCAGGATCCATTTGAAGGCCGGTCTGAGAGATAATGTAGCCCAGAAACGGAAGCGAGGTCTGCTCAAAGAGGCACTTCTCAAATTTAGCGTAGAGATGGTTCTGCCTTAGCCTGAGCAGGACCTGACGAACGTCCCTCCGGTGAGTCTGGAGATCCGGAGAGAAGACCAAGATGTCGTCCAGGTACACCACTACGCAGGAGTAGAGAAGGTCCCGGAAGATGTCATTGACCAACTCTTGAAAGACGGCAGGAGCGTTACAGAGACCAAAGGGCATTACCAGGTATTCATAGTGGCCGTCCCGGGTGTTGAATGCCGTCTTCCATTCATCCCCCTGACGAATACGAACCAGGTTGTACGCCCCACGAAGGTCCAGTTTGGTGAAGATCCTAGCCCCCCTCAGACGATCAAATAATTCTGGAATGAGCGGAAGGGGGTACTTATTCTTCACCGTGATCAGGTTTAGGCCTCTATAGTCTATACAGGGACGGAGAGAGCCGTCCTTCTTTTTGACGAAAAAGAAGCCTGCTCCCGCCGGGGAGGTAGATTTCCGGATGAATCCTCTGGCCAGATTCTCCTCAATATATTCGGACATTGACCGGGTCTCAGCAGCGGATAAAGGATAGATACGCCCACGGGGAGGAGTAGTACCGGGTAGCAGATCGATGGGACAGTCGTATGGTCTATGTGGTGGTAATGTCTCTGCCTCCTTTTTATTAAAGACATCTGCATAAGACCAATAAGGAATCGGAAGTCCAGGTAGATTAGCTGGGGTAGGAGAGGGACGGACGGGATGGACGGGAACCAGGCAGGTTTTATGACAGTCTTGTCCCCAGCGAAGGACCTCTCCGGTTTGCCAGTCTAGCACGGGTGCATGTCTCTGGAGCCAGGGCAGACCTAACAAGAGGGCGTGAGAGAGTCCAGGCAGAACATGAAAGGAGATACTTTCAGAATGCAGCATTCCCACCTGCAGGGTAATGGATTCGGTGATGAGTTGAATGGGGCGAGGTAAGAGGCCCCCATCCACGGCAGCGACAGACAAGGGTACAGCCAGAGGTTTGGTGGGGATGCGGTATTTCTCAACCAGGGACTGTGAAATAAGGTTCCCGGCTGCTCCAGAGTCAAGTTGGGCTAGTTCGAAATAACGGTTCTCCCCGTAGATGATCGAAACTGACAACAGCAGGGATGGAGAGGATTTATTCTTGTCTAGGTGGACCTCTCTGAGCGAACCTAGACACAGGCGTTTCCCGACCTCTCCGGGCAGGCACGGATCCGGTGCTCCTTACTGCCACAGTAGAAGCAGCTCCCCTCGGCACGGCGTGAGTCCTGACGGGTTTTGACCATCTTGGTCTGGTCGACCTGCATAGGCTCAGGAGAGTGTACCTGGGGAGAGATGGAGGGAATGACGGGTTTCTGGAAAGTAGGAGCTAAACGTGGAATCCTTCTCTCACGGGTGACCTCTTTGGCACGCTCCTGAAACCGTAGGTCAATTCGGGTGGCAAGAGTTATTAAGTCATCGAGAGTGGTAGGAATGTCCCGACCGGCAAGTTCATCTTTAATACGGCCGGACAGACCCTCCCAGAAGACGGAAACCAGAGCGTCGTTATCCCAGGCCAGCTCCGAGGCAAGGGTACGGAACCGTATGGCATATTGGCCCACGGTGAGACTCCCCTGACGGAGGCGTAGCAACGATGATGCAGATGAGGTCTTCCGTCCGGGTTCGTCGAAGACTTTCCGGAAAGCCGTGAGAAAAGCAGGCAAGTTGGACACCAGGGGGTCTCCTCTCTCCCATAGAGGATTCAGCCAGGCCAGGGCCTCCCCGGTGAGATGGGACATGATGAAGGCAATTTTGGCCCGGTCGGAGTTAAACTGGTAGGACAAAAGTTCAAAATGCAGGGTGCACTGATTCAAGAAGCCCCGAGCCAGGACGGGGTCGCCTCCGAAGCGAGGAGGTGCAGAAAGCCGGGGTCCGGGGTAGGATACCATAGTATTAGTGAGCAGCGGAGCCGCCGGATTGCAAGATATGGCACTGGCGGAGGTTGTTGGTGGATCAGACAGAGTGTTCAGGCGAGTATTAACATTCCGCAGGTGACCCAGGATGGCCTCCTGTTGGGACCTCTGACGGGACAGTTCAAGACCGAGGTCCGAGAGCGAGGGAGCTTGGGTGCCACCGGGTTCCATGGCCCGAGCAAACTGTAACGGGTCCGGGAGGCGGACTGTAACGGGTCCGGGAGGCGGACTGTAACGGGTCCGGGAGGCGGAACCTCTGAGCTACTATACAAGGGGGCGGCCCTTGTAAGGGAGCGGGTGGCAGTCTCTGGGTGAACGGACAGGGAGTTACGGCAAGTGATCAGGGCAGTCTCTGGGTAAGGGGTAGGTACGACCTGTGATGGCAGAGCCTCCGGGTAGGCTAGCAGGCAGGTGGTAGATGTGTGCTCCCAGGTGAGCAAGCGAGAGTCTCTGGAATAGCAGGTGGTCACGGCACGTGACGGCGGAACCTCCGGGCTGGCAGGCAGGTAGGTAACGGAGAAGCGCTCCCAGGTGAGCGGGCAAGAGTCTCTGGAATAGCTGATGGTCACCGCACGTGACAACGGGACCTCCGGGCTGGCAAGCAGGCAGGTAACGGAGATGCGCTCCCAGGTGAGCGGGCAAGAGTCTGGAGTAGCTGGTGGTCACAGCACGTGACAACGGAGCCTCCGGGCTGGCAAGCAGGCAGATAACGGAGAAGCGCTCCCAGGTGAGCGGGCAAGCTGGTCCATAGACAGACTGACCGGAGTAGTAAGGCAGACCGTCGGACCTCAGGCAAGCAGGCAGGTAGCTGATATGCGCTCCCAGGTGAGCGGGCAGGCTGGTCCTTTAGACAGACTGACAGGAGTAGTAAGGCAGACCGTCGGACCTCAGACTGGCAGACAGGTAACAAGTATTCAGGCAGGAATCAGGCAGGTAACTGGCAGGTACTGGCAGGTAACTAGCAGGAAACTGGCAGGAAACTGGCAGGTAACTGGCAACGTGACCTGAGGGCTGAAGCACAGGTGAGACACAGGTGCAAACAACATTGCTCGGGCACCTCCATTTTGGAGGAGGTGCCTTATATATGATGAAGTCCTCCGGCCATTGGCCGGGGACTCTTTAGGGCGGCGCGCACGGCCCCTTTAAGAGGAGGGGAGCGCGCGCGCGCCCTAAGCACAGGAGCCGGGAAGGAGCGCGCGCTGAGAGCAGAGCAGGAGGAGGACGCCGGGACGGAGCGCGCGCTGACAGCAGAGCGGGGGGAGGAAGCCGGGCACGGAGCAGAGCGGTGAGAGGAGCAGCGTCCCTGCCTAGCAGAGGGCAGGGACGCCGGCACTACAGTGTATCACTACTCCCATCATCCCTGACCCCAGAGCTCACAATCTAATCTCCTATCACACAGTGTATCACTGCTCCCATCATTCCTGACCCCAGAGCTCACAATCTAATCTCCTATCACACAGTGTATCACTACTCCCATCATCCCTGACCCCGGAGCTCACAATCTAATCTCCTATCACACAGTGTATCACTACTCCCATCATCCCTGACCCCAGAGCTCACAATCTAATCTCCTATCACACAGTGTATCACTACTCCCATCATCCCTGACCCCAGAGCTCACAATCTAATCTCCTATCACACAGTGTATCACTACTCCCATCATCCCTTACCCCAGAACTCACAATCTAATCTCCTATCACACAATGTATCACTACTCCCATCATCCCTGACCCCAGAGCTCACAATCTAATCTCCTATCACACAGTGTATCACTACTCCCATCATCCCTGACCCCAGAGCTCACAATCTAATCTCCTATCACACAGTGTATCACTACTCCCATCATCCCTGACCCCAGAGCTCACAATCTAATCTCCTATCACACTGTGTATCACTACTCCCATCATCCCTGACCCCGGAACTCACAATCTAATCTCCTATCACACAATGTATCACGACTCCCATCATTCCTGACCCCAGAGCTCACAATCTAATCTCCTATCACACAGTGTATCACTACTCCCATCATCCCTGACCCCGGAGCTCACAATCTAATCTCCTATCACACAATGTATCACTACTCCCATCATCCCTGACCCCGGAACTCACAATCTAATCTCCTATCACACAATGTATCACTACTCCCATCATCCCTGACCTCAGAGCTCACAATCTAATCTCCTATCACACAGTGTATCACTACTCCCATCATCCCTGACCCCGGAGCTCACAATCTAATCTCCTATCACACAATGTATCACTACTCCCATCATCCCTGACCCCAGAGCTCACAATCTAATCTCCTATCACACAATGTATCACTACTCCCATCATCCCTGACCCCAGAGCTCACAATCTAATCTCCTATCACACGGTGTATCACTACTCCCATCATCCCTGACCTCAGAGCTCACAATCTAATCTCCTATCACACAGTGTATCACTACTCCCATCATCCCTGACTCCGAAGCTCACAATCTAATCTCCTATCACACAATGTATCACTACTCCCATCATCCCTGACCCCAGAGCTCACAATCTAATCTCCTATCACACAATGTATCACTACTCCCATCATCCCTGACCTCAGAGCTCACAATCTAATCTCCTATCACACAATGTATCACTACTCCCATCATCCCTGACCCCAGAGCTCACAATCTAATCTCCTATCACACAATGTATCACTACTCCCATCATCCCTGACCCCAGAGCTCACAATCTAATCTCCTATCACACAGTGTATCACTACTCCCATCATCCCTGACCCCAGAGCTTACAATCTAATCTCCTATCACACAATGTATCACTACTCCCATCATCCCTGACCCCAGAGCTCACAATCTAATCTCCTATCACACAGTGTATCACTACTCCCATCATCCCTGACCCCGGAGCTCACAATCTAATCTCCTATCACACAATGTATCACTACTCCCATCATCCCTGACCCCAGAGCTCACAATCTAATCTTCTATCACACAGTGTATCACTACTCCCATCATCCCTGACCCCGGAGCTCACAATCTAATCTCCTATCACACAATGTATCACTACTCCCATCATCCCTGACCCCGGAGCTCACAATCTAATCTCCTATCACACAATGTATCACTACTCCCATCATCCCTGACCCCCGGAGCTCACAATCTAATCTCCTATCACACAGTGTATCACTACTCCCATCATCCCTGACCCCAGAGCTCACAATCTAATCTCCTATCACACAATGTATCACTACTCCCATCATCCCTGACCCCGGAGCTCACAATCTAATCTCCTATCACACAGTGTATCACTACTCCCATCATCGCTGATCCCGGAGCTCACAATCTAATCTCCTATCACACAGTGTATCACTACTCCCATCATCCCTGACCCCAGAGCTCACAATCTAATCTCCTATCACACAGTGTATCACTACTCCCATCATCCCTGACCCTAGAGCTCACAATCTAATCTCCTACCACACAGTGCATCACTAATCCCATCATCCCTGACCCCAGAGCTCACAATCTAATCTCCTATCACACAGTGTATCACTACTCCCATCATCGCTGATCCCGGAGCTCACAATCTAATCTCCTATCACACAGTGTATCACTACTCCCATCATCGCTGATCCCGGAGCTCACAATCTAATCTCCTATCACACAGTGTATCACTACTCCCATCATCCCTGACCCCAGAGCTCACAATCTAATCTCCTATCACACAGTGTATCATTACTCCCATCATCCCTGACCCCGGAACTCACAATCTAATCTCCTATCACATAGTGTATCACTACTCCCATCATCCCTGACCCCAGAGCTCACAATCTAATCTCCTATCACACAGTGTATAACTACTCCCATCATCCCTGACCCCCGGAGCTCACAATCTAATCTCCTATTACACAATGTATCACTACTCCCATCATCCCTGACCCCAGAGCTCACAATCTAATCTCCTATCACACAGTGTATCACTACTCCCATCATCCCTGACCCCGGAGCTCACAATCTAATCTCCTATCACACACTGTATCACTACTCCCATCATTCCTGACCCCAGAGCTCACAATCTAATCTCCTATCACACAGTGTATCACTACTCCCATCATCCCTGACCCCGGAGCTCACAATCTAATCTCCTATCACACAGTGTATCACTACTCCCATCATCCCTGACCCCAGGAGCTTACAATCTAATCTCCTATCACACAGTGTATCACTACTCCCATCATCCCTGACCCCAGAGCTCACAATCTAATCTCCTATCACACAGTGTATCACTACTCCCATCATCCCTGACCCCGGAGCTCACAATCTAATCTCCTATCACACAGTGTATCACTACTCCCATCATCCCTGACCCCAGAGCTCACAATCTAATCTCCTATCACACAGTATATCACTACTCCCATCATCCCTGACCCCAGAGCTCACAATCTAATCTCCTATCACACAGTGTATCACTACTCCCATCATCCCTGACCCCGGAACTCACAATCTAATCTCCTATCACACAGTGTATCACTACTCCCATCATCCCTGACCCCAGACTCTCAATCTAATCTCCTATTACACAAGGTATCACTACTCCCATCATCCCTGACCTCAGATCTCACAATCTAATCTCCTATCACAAAATGTATCACTACTCCCATCATCCCTGACCCCAGAGCTCACAATCTAATCTCCTATCACACAATGTATCACTACTCCCATCATCCCTGACCTCAGATCTCACAATCTAATCTGCTATCACACAATGTATCACTACTCCCATCATCCCTGACCCCAGAGCTCACAATCTAATCTCCTATCACACAGTGTATCACTACTCCCATCATCCCTGACCCCGGAGCTCACAATCTAATCTCCTATCACACAGTGTATCACTACTCCCATCATCCCTGACCCCAGAGCTCACAATCTAATCTCCTATCACACAGTGTATCACTACTCCCATCATCCCTGACCCCGGAACTCACAATCTAATCTCCTATCACACAGTGTATCACTACTCCCATCATCCCTGACCCCAGAGCTCTCAATCTAATCTCCTATTACACAATGTATCACTACTCCCATCATCCCTGACCTCAGATCTCACAATCTAATCTCCTATCACAAAATGTATCACTACTCCCATCATCCCTGACCCCAGAGCTCACAATCTAATCTCCTATCACACAATGTATCACTACTCCCATCATCCCTGACCTCAGATTTCACAATCTAATCTGCTATCACACAATGTATCACTACTCCCATCATCCCTGACCCCAGAGCTCACAATCTAATCTCCTATCACACAGTGTATCACTACTCCCATCATCCCTGACCCCAGAGCTCACAATCTAATCTCCTATCACACAATGTATCACTACTCCCATCATCCCTGACCCCTGAGCTCACAATCTAATCTCCTATCACACAGTGTATCACTACTCCCATCATCCCTGACCCCAGAGCTCACAATCTAATCTCCTATCACACAATGTATCACTACTCCTATCATCCCTGACCCCAGAGCTCACAATCTAATCTCCTATCACACAATGTATCACTACTCCCATCATCCCTGACCCCAGAGCTCACAATCTAATCTCCTATCACACAATGTATCACTACTCCCATCATCCCTGACCCCCGGAGCTCACAATCTAATCTCTTATCACACAATGTATCACTACTCCCATCATCCCTGATCCCGGAGCTCACAATCTAATCTCCTATCATACAATGTATCACTACTCCCATCATCCCTGACCCCAGAGCTCACAATCTAATCTCCTATCACAGAATGTATCACTACTCCCATCATCCCTGACCCCAGAGCTCACAATCTAATCTCCTATCACACAATGTATCACTACTCCCATTATCCCTGACCCCGGAGCTCACAATCTAATCTCCTATCACACAATGTATCACTACTCCCATCATCCCTGACCCCAGAGCTCACAATCTAATCTCCTATCACACAGTGTATCACTACTCCCATCATCCCTGACCCCGGAGCTCACAATCTAATCTCCTATCACACAATGTATCACTACTCCCATCATCCCTGACCCCGGAGCTCACAATCTAATCTCCTATCACACAATGTATCACTACTCCAATTATCCCTGACCCCGGAGCTCACAATCTAATCTCCTATCACACAGTGTATCACTACTCCCATCATCCCTGACCCCAGAGCTCACAATCTAATCTCCTATCACACAGTGTATCACTACTCCCATCATCCCTGACACCGGAGCTCACAATCTAATCTCCTATCACACAGTGTATCACTACTCCCATCATCCCTGACGCCAGAGTTCACAATCTAATCTCCTATCACACAGTGTATCACTACTCCCATCATCCCTGACCCCGGAGCTCACAATCTAATCTCCTATCACACAGTGTATCACTACTCCCATCATCCCTGACGCCAGAGTTCACAATCTAATCTCCTATCACACAGTGTATCACTACTCCCATCATCCCTGACCCCGGAGCTCACAATCTAATCTCCTATCACACAGTGTATCACTACTCCCATCATCCCTGACGCCAGAGTTCACAATCTAATCTCCTATCACACAGTGTATCACTACTCCCATCATCCCTGACCCCGGAGCTCACAATCTAATCTCCTATCACACAGTGTATCACTACTCCCATCATCCCTGACGCCAGAGTTCACAATCTAATCTCCTATCACACAGTGTATCACTACTCCCATCATCCCTGACCCCGGAGCTCACAATCTAATCTCCTATCACACAGTGTATCACTACTCCCATCATCCCTGACGCCAGAGTTCACAATCTAATCTCCTATCACACAGTGTATCACTACTCCCATCATCCCTGACCCCGGAGCTCACAATCTAATCTCCTATCACACAGTATATCACTACTCCCATCATCCGTGACGCCAGAGTTCACAATCTAATCTCCTATCACACAGTGTATCAGTACTCCCATCATCCCTGACCCCAGAGCTCACAATCTAATCTCCTATCACACAATGTATCACTACTCCCATCATCCCTGACCCCAGAGCTGACAATCTAATCTCCTATCACACAGTGTATCACTACTCCCATCATCCCTGACCCCAGAGCTCACAATTTAATCCCCTATCACACAATGTATCACTACTCCCATCATCCCTAACCCCAGAGCTCACAATCTAATCTCCTATCACACAATGTATCACTACTCCCATCATCCCTGACCCCAGAGCTGACAATCTAATCTCCTATCACACAGTGTATCACTACTCCCATCATCCCTGACCCCAGAGCTCACAATCTAATCTCCTATCACACAGTGTATCACTACTCCCATCATCCCTGACCCCGGAGCTCACAATCTAATCTCCTATCACACAGTGTATCACTACTCCCATCATCCCTGACCCCGGAGCTCACAATCTAATCTCCTATCACACAATGTGTCACTACTCCCATCATCCCTGACTCCGGAGCTCACAATCTAATCTCTTATCACACAATGTATCACTACTCCCATCATCCCTGACCCCGGAGCTCACAATCTAATCTCCTATCACACAGTATATCACTACTCCCATCATCCCTGACCCCAGAGCTCACAATCTAATCTCCTATCACACAATGTATCACTACTCCCATCATCCCTGACCCCGGAGCTCACAATCTAATCTCCTATCACACAATGTATCACTACTCCCATCATCCCTGACCCCGGAGCTCACAATCTAATCTCCTATCACACAGTGTATCACTACTCCCATCATCCCTGACCCCCGGAGCTCACAATCTAATCTCCTATCACACAGTGTATCACTACTCCCATCATCCCTGACCCCAGAGCTCACAATCTAATCTCCTATCACACAGTGTATCCCTACTCCCATCATCCCTGACGCCAGAGCTCACAATCTAATCTCCTATCACACAGTGTATCACTACTCCCATCGTCCCTGACCCCGGAGCTCACAATCTAATCTCCTATCACACAATGTGTCACTACTCCCATCATCCCTGACCCCAGAGCTCACAATCTAATCTCCTATCACACAATGTGTCACTACTCCCATCATCCCTGACCCCAGAGCTCACAATCTAATCTCCTATCACACAATGTATCACTACTCCCATCATCCCTGACCCCGGAGCTCAAAATCTAATCTCCTATCACACAGTGTATCACTACTCCCATCATCCCTGACACCAGAGCTCACAATCTAATCTCCTATCACACAGTGTATCACTACTCCCATCATCCCTGACCCCAGAGCTCACAATCTAATCTCCAATCACACTTTGTATCACTACTCCCATCATCCCTGACCCCAGAGCTCACAATCTAATCTCCTATCACACAGTGTATCATTACTCCCATCATCCCTGACCCCCGGAGCTCACAATCTAATCTCCTATCACACAGTGTATCACTACTCCCATCATCCCTGACCCCAGAGTTCACAATCTAATCTCATATCACACAATGTATCACTAATCCCATCATCCCTGACCCCAGAGCTCACAATCTAGTCTCCTATCACACAGTGTATCACTACTCCCATCATCCCTGACCCCAGAGTTCACAATCTAATCTCATATCACACAATGTATCACTAATCCCATCATCCCTGACCCCAGAGCTCACAATCTAGTCTCCTATCACACAGTGTATCACTACTCCCATCATCCCTGACCCCAGAGCTCACAATCTAATCTCCTATCACACAGTGTATCACTACTCCCATCATCCCTGACCCCAGAGCTGACAATCTAATCTCCTATCACACAGTGTATCACTACTCCCATCATCCCTGACCCCAGAGCTGACAATCTAATCTCCTATCACACAGTGTATCACTACTCCCATCATCCCTGACCCCAGAGCTCACAATCTAATCTCCTATCACACAGTGTATCACTACTCCCATCATCCCTGACCCCAGAGCTCACAATCTAATCTCCTATCACACACTGTATCACTACTCCCATCATCCCTGACCCCGGAGCTCACAATCTAATCTCCTATCACACAGTGTATCACTACTCCCATCATCCCTGACCCCGGAGCTCACAATCTAATCTCCTATCACACAGTGTATCACTACTCCCATCATCCCTGACCCCGGAGCTCACAATCTAATCTCCTATCACACAGTGTATCACTACTCCCATCATCCCTGACCCCGGAGCTCACAATCTAATCTCCTATCACACAGTGTATCACTACTCCCATCATCCCTGACCCCGGAGCTCACAATCTAATCTCCTATCACACAGTGTATCACTATTCCCATCATCCGTGATCGCAGGAGCTCACAATCTAATCTCCTATCACACAGTGTATCACTACTCCCATCATCCCTGACCCCAGAGCTCACAATCTAATCTCCTATCACACAGTGTATCACAACTCCCATCATCCCTGACCCCAGAGCTCACAATCTAATCTCCTATCACACAGTGTATCACTACTCCCATCATCCCTGACCCCGGAGCTCACAATCTAATCTCCTATCACACAGTGTATCACTACTCCCATCATCCCTGACCCCGGAGCTCACAATCTAATCTCCTATCACACAGTGTATCACTACTCCCATCATCCCTGACCCCAGAGCTGACAATCTAATCTCCTATCACACAGTGTATCACTACTCCCATCATCCCTGACCCCAGAGCTCACAATCTAATCTCCTATCACACAGTGTATCACTACTCCCATCATCCCTGACCCCAGAGCTCACAATCTAATCTCCTATCACACAGTGTATCACTACTCCCATCATCCCTGACCCGGGAGCTCACAATCTAATCTCCTATCACACAGTGTATCACTACTCCCATCATCCCTGACCCCAGAGCTCACAATCTAATCTCCTATCACACAGTGTATCACTACTCTCATCATCCCTGACCCCGGAGCTCAAAATCTAATCTCCTATCACACAGTGTATCACTACTCCCATCATCCCTGATCGCAGGAGCTCACAATCTAATCTCCTATCACACAATGTATCACTACTCCCATCATCCCTGACCCCAGAGCTCACAATCTAATCTCCTATCACACAGTGTATCACTACTCCCATCATCCCTGACCCCAGAGCTCACAATCTAATCTCCTATCACACAGTGTATCACTACTCCCATCATCCCTGACCCCAGAGCTCACAATCTAATCTCCTATCACACAGTGTATCACTACTCCCATCATCCCTGACCCCAGAGCTCACAATCTAATCTCCTATCACACAGTGTATCACTACTCCCATCATCCCTGACCCCAGAGCTCACAATCTAATCTCCTATCACACAGTGTATCAC
Organism: Phyllobates terribilis; assembly: GCF_046119375.1. Classification (NCBI taxonomy): domain Eukaryota; kingdom Metazoa; phylum Chordata; class Amphibia; order Anura; family Dendrobatidae; genus Phyllobates; species Phyllobates terribilis. Next base: position 28,972,814 of record NW_027362762.1, on the reverse strand, counting down.
TACTCCCATTATCCCTGACCCCAGAGCTCACAATCTAATCTCCTATCACACAATGTATCACTACTCCCATCATCCCTGACCCCAGAGCTCACAATCTAATCTCCTATCACACAATGTATCACTACTCTCATCATCCCTGATCCCAGAGCTCACAATCTAATCTCCTATCACACAGTGTATCACTACTCCCATCATCCCTGACCCCAGAGCTCACAATCTAATCTCCTATCACACAGTGTATCACTACTCCCATCATCCATGACCCCAGAGCTCACAATCTAATCTCCTATCACACAATGTATCACTACTCCCATCATCCCTGACCCCAGAGCTCACAATCTAATCTCCTATCACACAGTGTATCACTACTCCCATCATCCCTGACCCCAGAGCTCACAATCTAATCTCCTATCACACAGTGTATCACTACTCCCATCATCCCTGACCCCAGAGCTCACAATCTAATCTCCTATCACACAATGTATCACTACTCCCATCATCCCTGACCCCAGAGCTCACAATCTAATCTCCTATCACACAGTGTATCACTACTCCCATCATCCCTGATCGCAGGAGCTCACAATCTAATCTCCTATCACACAGTGTATCACTACTCCCATCATCCCTGACCCCAGAGCTCACAATCTCATCTCCTATCACACAGTGTATCACTACTCCCATCATCCCTGATCGCAGGAGCTCACAATCTAATCTCCTATCACACAGTGTATCACTACTCCCATCATCCCTGACCCCCGGAGCTCACAATCTAATCTCCTATCACACAGTGTATCACTACTCCCATAATCCCTGACCCCAGTGTTCACAATCTAATCTCCTATCACACAATGTATCACTACTCCCATCATCCCTGAACCCAGAGCTCACAATCTAATCTCCTATCACACAGTGTATCACTACTCCCATCATCCCTGACCCCAGAGCTCACAATCTAATCTCCTATCACACAATGTATCACTACTCCCATCATCCCTGACCCCAGAGCTCACAATCTAATCTCCTATCACACAGTGCATCACTACTCCCATCATCCCTGACCCCAGAGCTCACAATCTAATCTCCTATCACACAGTGTATCACTACTCCCATCATCCCTGACCCCAGAGCTGACAATCTAATCTCCTATCACACAGTGTATCACTACTCCCATCATCCCTGACCCCAGAGCTGACAATCTAATCTCCTATCACACAGTGTATCACTACTCCCATCATCCCTGACCCCAGAGCTCACAATCTAATCTCCTATCACACAGTGTATCACTACTCCCATCATCCCTGACCCCAGAGCTCACAATCTAATCACCTATCACACAGTGTATCACTACTCCCATCATCCCTGACCCCAGAGCTCACAATCTAATCACCTATCACACAGTGTATCACTACTCCCATCATCCCTGACCCCAGAGCTCACAATCTAATCTCCTATCACACAGTGTATCACTACTCCCATCATCCCTGACCCCAGAGCTCACAATCTAATCTCCTATCACACACTGTATCACTACTCCCATCATCCCTGACCCCGGAGCTCACAATCTAATCTCCTATCACACAGTGCATCACTACTCCCATCATCCCTGACCCCGGAGCTCACAATCTAATCTCCTATCACACAGTGTATCACTACTCCCATCATCCCTGACCCCGGAGCTCACAATCTAATCTCCTATCACACAGTGTATCACTACTCCCATCATCCCTGACCCCGGAGCTCACAATCTAATCTCCTATCACACAGTGTATCTCTATTCCCATCATCCGTGATCGCAGGAGCTCACAATCTAATCTCCTATCACACAGTGTATCACTACTCCCATCATCCCTGACCCCCAGAGCTGACAATCTAATCTCCTATCACACAGTGTATCACAACTCCCATCATCCCTGACCCCAGAGCTCACAATCTAATCTCCTATCACACAGTGTATCACTACTCCCATCATCCCTGACCCCGGAGCTCACAATCTAATCTCCTATCACACAGTGTATCACTACTCCCATTATCCCTGACCCCGGAACTCACAATCTAATCTCCTATCACACAGTGTATCTCTATTCCCATCATCCGTGATCGCAGGAGCTCACAATCTAATCTCCTATCACACAGTGTATCACTACTCCCATCATCCCTGACCCCAGAGCTGACAATCTAATCTCCTATCACACAGTGTATCACAACTCCCATCATCCCTGACCCCAGAGCTCACAATCTAATCTCCTATCACACAGTGTATCACTACTCCCATCATCCCTGACCCCAGAGCTCACAATCTAATCTCCTATCACACACTGTATCACTACTCCCATCATCCCTGACCCCGGAGCTCACAATCTAATCTCCTATCACACAGTGTATCACTACTCCCATCATCCCTGACCCCGGAGCTCACAATCTAATCTCCTATCACACAGTGTATCACTAATCCCATCATCCCTGACCCCAGAGCTCACAATCTAATCTCCTATCACACAGTGTATCACTACTCCCATCATCCCTGACCCCGGAGCTCACAATCTAATCTCCTATCACACAGTGTATCACTACTCCCATCATCCCTGACCCCAGAGCTCACAATCTAATCTCCTATCACACAGTGTATCACTACTCCCATCATCCCTGACCCCAGGAGCTCACAATCTAATCTCCTATCACACAGTGTATCACTACTCCCATCATCCCTGACCCCAGAGCTCACAATCTAATCTCCTATCACACAGTGTATCACTACTCCCATCATCCCTGACCCCAGAGCTCACAATCTAATCTCCTATCACACAATGTATCACTACTCCCATCATCCCTGACCCCAGAGCTCACAATCTAATCTCCTATCACACAATGTATCACTACTCCCATCATCCCTGACCCCAGAGCTCACAATCTAATCTCCTATCACACAGTGTATCACTACTCCCATCATCCCTGACCCCAGAGCTCACAATCTAATCTCCTATCACACAATGTATCACTACTCCCATCATCCCTGACCCCAGAGCTCACAATCTAATCTCCTATCACACTATGTATCACTACTCCCATCATCCCTGACCCCAGAGCTCACAATCTAATCTCCTATCACACAGTGTATCACTACTCCCATCATCCCTGACCCCAGAGCTCACAATCTAATCTCCTATCACACAATGTATCACTACTCCCTTCATCCCTGACCCCAGAGCTCACAATCTAATCTCCTATCACATAATGTATCACTACTCCCATCATCCCTGACCCCAGAGCTCACAATCTAATCTCCTATCACACAGTGTATCACTACTCCCATCATCCCTGATCGCAGGAGCTCACAATCTAATCTCCTATCACACAGTGTATCACTACTCCCATCATCCCTGACCCCAGAGCTCACAATCTAATCTATCACACAGTGTATCACTACTCCCATCATCCCTGACCCCAGAGCTCACAATCTAATCTCCTATCACACAGTGTATCACTACTCCCAACAACCCTGACCCCAGAGCTCACAATCTAATCTCCTATCACACAGTATATCACTACTCCCATCATCCCTGACCCCAGAGCTCACAATCTAATCTCCTATCACACAGTGTATCACTACTCCCATCATCCCTGACCCCAGGAGCTCACAATCTAATCTCCTATCACACAATGTATCACTACTCCCATCATCCCTGACCCCAGAGCTCACAATCTAATCTCCTATCACACAATGTATCACTACTCCCATCATCCCTGACCCCAGAGCTCACAATCTAATCTCCTATCACACAATGTATCACTACTCCCATCATCCCTGACCCCAGAGCTCACAATCTAATCTCCTATCACACAGTGTATCACTACTCCCATCATCCCTGACCCCAGAGCTCACAATCTAATCTCCTATCACACAATGTATCACTACTCCCATCATCCCTGACCCCAGAGCTCACAATCTAATCTCCTATCACAAAATGTATCACTACTCCCATCATCCCTGACCCCAGAGCTCACAATCTAATCTCCTATCACACAGTGTATCACTACTCCCATCATCCCTGACCCCGGAGCTCATAATCTAATCTCCTATCACATAATGTATCACTACTCCCATCATCCCTGACCCCAGAGCTCACAATCTAATCTCCTATCACATAATGTGTCACTACTCCCATCATCCCTGACCCCAGAGCTCACAATCTAATCTCCTATCACACAGTGTATCACTACTCCCATCATCCCTGACCCCAGAGCTCACAATCTAATCTCCTATCACACAGTGTATCACTACTACCATCATCCCTGACCCCAGAGCTCACAATCTAATCTCCTATCACACAGTATATCACTACTCCCATCATCCCTGACCCCAGAGCTCACAATCTAATCTCCTATCACACAGTATATCACTACTCCCATCATCCCTGACCCCAGAGCTCACAATCTAATTTCCTATCACACAGTGTATCACTACTCCCATCATCCCTGACCCCAGGAGCTCACAATCTAATCTCCTATCACACAATGTATCACTACTCCCATCATCCCTGACCCCAGAGCTCACAATCTAATCTCCTATCACACAATGTATCACTACTCCCATCATCCCTGACCCCAGAGCTCACAATCTAATCTCCTATCACACAATGTATCACTACTCCCATCATCCCTGACCCCAGAGCTCACAATCTAATCTCCTATCACACAGTGTATCACTACTCCCATCATCCCTGATCGCAGGAGCTCACAATCTAATCTCCTATCAAACAGTGTATCACTACTCCCATCATCCCTGACCCCAGAGCTCACAATCTAATCTCCTATCACACAGTGTATCACTACTCCCATCATCCCTGACCCCAGAGCTCACAATCTAATCTCCTATCACACAGTGTATCACTACTCCCATCATCCCTGATCGCAGGAGCTCACAATCTAATCTCCTATCACACAGTGTATCACTACTCCCATCATCCCTGACCCCAGAGCTCACAATCTAATCTGCTATCACACAGTGTATCACTACTCCCATCATCCCTGACCCCAGAGCTCACAATCTAATCTCCTATCACACAATGTATCACTACTCCCATCATCCCTGACCCCAGAGCTCACAATCTAATCTCCTATCACACAATGTATCACTACTCTCATCATCCCTGATCCCAGAGCTCACAATCTAATCTCCTATCACACAGTGTATCACTACTCCCATCATCCCTGACCCCAGAGCTCACAATCTAATCTCCTATCACAAAATGTATCACTAGTCCCATCATCCCTGACCCCAGAGCTCACAATCTAATCTCCTATCACACAGTGTATCACTACTCCCATCATCCATGACCCCAGAGCTCACAATCTAATCTCCTATCACACAGTGTATCACTACTCCCATCATCCATGACCCCAGAGCTCACAATCTAATCTCCTATCACACAGTGTATCACTACTCCCATCATCCCTGACCCCAGAGCTCACAATCTAATCTCCTATCACACAGTGTATCACTACTCCCATCATCCCTGACCCCAGAGCTCACAATCTAATCTCCTATCACACAGTGTATCACTACTCCCATCATCCCTGACCCCAGAGCTCACAATCTAATCTCCTATCACACAGTGTATCACTACTCCCATCATCCCTGACCCCGGAGCTCACAATCTAATCTCCTATCACACAGTGTATCACTACTCCCATCATCCCTGACCCCGGAGCTCACAATCTAATCTCCTATCACACAGTGTATCTCTATTCCCATCATCCGTGATCGCAGGAGCTCACAATCTAATCTCCTATCACACAGTGTATCACTACTCCCATCATCCCTGACCCCCAGAGCTGACAATCTAATCTCCTATCACACAGTGTATCACAACTCCCATCATCCCTGACCCCAGAGCTCACAATCTAATCTCCTATCACACAGTGTATCACTACTCCCATCATCCCTGACCCCGGAGCTCACAATCTAATCTCCTATCACACAGTGTATCACTACTCCCATTATCCCTGACCCCGGAACTCACAATCTAATCTCCTATCACACAGTGTATCTCTATTCCCATCATCCGTGATCGCAGGAGCTCACAATCTAATCTCCTATCACACAGTGTATCACTACTCCCATCATCCCTGACCCCAGAGCTGACAATCTAATCTCCTATCACACAGTGTATCACAACTCCCATCATCCCTGACCCCAGAGCTCACAATCTAATCTCCTATCACACAGTGTATCACTACTCCCATCATCCCTGACCCCAGAGCTCACAATCTAATCTCCTATCACACACTGTATCACTACTCCCATCATCCCTGACCCCGGAGCTCACAATCTAATCTCCTATCACACAGTGTATCACTACTCCCATCATCCCTGACCCCGGAGCTCACAATCTAATCTCCTATCACACAGTGTATCACTAATCCCATCATCCCTGACCCCAGAGCTCACAATCTAATCTCCTATCACACAGTGTATCACTACTCCCATCATCCCTGACCCCGGAGCTCACAATCTAATCTCCTATCACACAGTGTATCACTACTCCCATCATCCCTGACCCCAGAGCTCACAATCTAATCTCCTATCACACAGTGTATCACTACTCCCATCATCCCTGACCCCAGGAGCTCACAATCTAATCTCCTATCACACAGTGTATCACTACTCCCATCATCCCTGACCCCAGAGCTCACAATCTAATCTCCTATCACACAGTGTATCACTACTCCCATCATCCCTGACCCCAGAGCTCACAATCTAATCTCCTATCACACAATGTATCACTACTCCCATCATCCCTGACCCCAGAGCTCACAATCTAATCTCCTATCACACAATGTATCACTACTCCCATCATCCCTGACCCCAGAGCTCACAATCTAATCTCCTATCACACAGTGTATCACTACTCCCATCATCCCTGACCCCAGAGCTCACAATCTAATCTCCTATCACACAATGTATCACTACTCCCATCATCCCTGACCCCAGAGCTCACAATCTAATCTCCTATCACACTATGTATCACTACTCCCATCATCCCTGCCCCCAGAGCTCACAATCTAATCTCCTATCACACAGTGTATCACTACTCCCATCATCCCTGACCCCAGAGCTCACAATCTAATCTCCTATCACACAATGTATCACTACTCCCTTCATCCCTGACCCCAGAGCTCACAATCTAATCTCCTATCACATAATGTATCACTACTCCCATCATCCCTGACCCCAGAGCTCACAATCTAATCTCCTATCACACAGTGTATCACTACTCCCATCATCCCTGATCGCAGGAGCTCACAATCTAATCTCCTATCACACAGTGTATCACTACTCCCATCATCCCTGACCCCAGAGCTCACAATCTAATCTCCTATCACACAGTGTATCACTACTCCCATCATCCCTGACCCCAGAGCTCACAATCTAATCTCCTATCACACAGTGTATCACTACTCCCAACAACCCTGACCCCAGAGCTCACAATCTAATCTCCTATCACACAGTATATCACTACTCCCATCATCCCTGACCCCAGAGCTCACAATCTAATCTCCTATCACACAGTGTATCACTACTCCCATCATCCCTGACCCCAGGAGCTCACAATCTAATCTCCTATCACACAATGTATCACTACTCCCATCATCCCTGACCCCAGAGCTCACAATCTAATCTCCTATCACACAATGTATCACTACTCCCATCATCCCTGACCCCAGAGCTCACAATCTAATCTCCTATCACACAATGTATCACTACTCCCATCATCCCTGACCCCAGAGCTCACAATCTAATCTCCTATCACACAGTGTATCACTACTCCCATCATCCCTGACCCCAGAGCTCACAATCTAATCTCCTATCACACAATGTATCACTACTCCCATCATCCCTGACCCCAGAGCTCACAATCTAATCTCCTATCACAAAATGTATCACTACTCCCATCATCCCTGACCCCAGAGCTCACAATCTAATCTCCTATCACACAGTGTATCACTACTCCCATCATCCCTGACCCCGGAGCTCATAATCTAATCTCCTATCACATAATGTATCACTACTCCCATCATCCCTGACCCCAGAGCTCACAATCTAATCTCCTATCACATAATGTGTCACTACTCCCATCATCCCTGACCCCAGAGCTCACAATCTAATCTCCTATCACACAGTGTATCACTACTCCCATCATCCCTGACCCCAGAGCTCACAATCTAATCTCCTATCACACAGTGTATCACTACTACCATCATCCCTGACCCCAGAGCTCACAATCTAATCTCCTATCACACAGTATATCACTACTCCCATCATCCCTGACCCCAGAGCTCACAATCTAATCTCCTATCACACAGTATATCACTACTCCCATCATCCCTGACCCCAGAGCTCACAATCTAATCTCCTATCACACAGTGTATCACTACTCCCATCATCCCTGACCCCAGGAGCTCACAATCTAATCTCCTATCACACAATGTATCACTACTCCCATCATCCCTGACCCCAGAGCTCACAATCTAATCTCCTATCACACAATGTATCACTACTCCCATCATCCCTGACCCCAGAGCTCACAATCTAATCTCCTATCACACAATGTATCACTACTCCCATCATCCCTGACCCCAGAGCTCACAATCTAATCTCCTATCACACAGTGTATCACTACTCCCATCATCCCTGATCGCAGGAGCTCACAATCTAATCTCCTATCAAACAGTGTATCACTACTCCCATCATCCCTGACCCCAGAGCTCACAATCTAATCTCCTATCACACAGTGTATCACTACTCCCATCATCCCTGACCCCAGAGCTCACAATCTAATCTCCTATCACACAGTGTATCACTACTCCCATCATCCCTGATCGCAGGAGCTCACAATCTAATCTCCTATCACACAGTGTATCACTACTCCCATCATCCCTGACCCCAGAGCTCACAATCTAATCTGCTATCACACAGTGTATCACTACTCCCATCATCCCTGACCCCAGAGCTCACAATCTAATCTCCTATCACACAATGTATCACTACTCCCATCATCCCTGACCCCAGAGCTCACAATCTAATCTCCTATCACACAATGTATCACTACTCTCATCATCCCTGATCCCAGAGCTCACAATCTAATCTCCTATCACACAGTGTATCACTACTCCCATCATCCCTGACCCCAGAGCTCACAATCTAATCTCCTATCACAAAATGTATCACTAGTCCCATCATCCCTGACCCCAGAGCTCACAATCTAATCTCCTATCACACAGTGTATCACTACTCCCATCATCCATGACCCCAGAGCTCACAATCTAATCTCCTATCACACAGTGTATCACTACTCCCATCATCCATGACCCCAGAGCTCACAATCTAATCTCCTATCACACAGTGTATCACTACTCCCATCATCCCTGACCCCAGAGCTCACAATCTAATCTCCTATCACACAGTGTATCACTACTCCCATCATCCCTGACCCCAGAGCTCACAATCTAATCTCCTATCACACAGTGTATCACTACTCCCATCATCCCTGACCCCAGAGCTCACAATCTAATCTCCTATCACACAGTGTATCACTACTCCCATCATCCCTGATCGCAGGAGCTCACAATCTAATCTCCTATCACACAGTGTATCACTACTCCCATCATCCCTGACCCCCGGAGCTCACAATCTAACCTCCTATCACACAGTGTATCACTACTCCCATCATCCCTGACCCCAGTGTTCACAATCTAATCTCCTATCACACAATGTATCACTACTCCCATCATCCCTGACCCCAGAGCTCACAATCTAATCTCCTATCACACAGTGTATCACTACTCCCATCATCCCTGACCCCAGAGCTCACAATCTAATCTCCTATCACACAATGTATCACTACTCCCATCATCCCTGACCCCAGAGCTCACAATCTAATCTCCTATCACACAGTCTATCACTACTCCCATCATCCCTGACCCCAGAGCTCACAATCTAATCTCCTATCACACAGTGTATCACTACTCCCATCATCCCTGACCCCAGAGCTGACAATCTAATCTCCTATCACACAGTGTATCACTACTCCCATCATCCCTGACCCCAGAGCTGACAATCTAATCTCCTATCACACAGTGTATCACTACTCCCATCATCCCTGACCCCAGAGCTCACAATCTAATCTCCTATCACACAGTGTATCAATACTCCCATCATCCCTGACCCCAGAGCTCACAATCTAATCTCCTATCACACAGTGTATCACTACTCCCATCATCCCTGACCCCAGAGCTCACAATCTAATCTCCTATCACACACTGTATCACTACTCCCATCATCCCTGACCCCGGAGCTCACAATCTAATCTCCTATCACACAGTGCATCACTACTCCCATCATCCGTGATCGCAGGAGCTCACAATCTAATCTCCTATCACACAGTGTATCACTACTCCCATCATCCCTGACCCCAGAGCTGACAATCTAATCTCCTATCACACAGTGTATCACAACTCCCATCATCCCTGACCCCAGAGCTCACAATCTAATCTCCTATCACACAGTGTATCACTACTCCCATCATCCCTGACCCCGGAGCTCACAATCTAATCTCCTATCACACAGTGTATCACTACTCCCATCATCCCTGACCCCGGAGCTCACAATCTAATCTCCTATCACACAGTGTATCACTATTCCCATCATCCGTGATCGCAGGAGCTCACAATCTAATCTCCTATCACACAGTGTATCACTACTCCCATCATCCCTGACCCCAGAGCTCACAATCTAATCTCCTATCACACAGTGTATCACTACTCCCATCATCCCTGACCCCAGAGCTCACAATCTAATCTCCTATCACACAGTGTATCACTACTCCCATCATCCCTGACCCCGGAGCTCACAATCTAATCTCCTATCACACAGTGTATCACTACTCCCATCATCCCTGACCCCAGAGCTCACAATCTAATCTCCTATCACACAGTGTATCACTACTCCCATCATCCCTGACCCCAGGAGCTCACAATCTAATCTCCTATCACACAGTGTATCACTACTCCCATCATCCCTGACCCCAGAGCTCACAATCTAATCTCCTATCACACAGTGTATCACTACTCCCATCATCCCTGACCCCAGAGCTCACAATCTAATCTCCTATCACACAATGTATCACTACTCCCATCATCCCTGACCCCAGAGCTCACAATCTAATCTCCTATCACACAATATATCACTACTCCCATCATCCCTGACCCCAGAGCTCACAATCTAATCTCCTATCACACAGTGTATCACTACTCCTATCATCCCTGACCCCAGAGCTCACAATCTAATCTCCTATCACAAAATGTATCACTACTCCCATCATCCCTGACCTCAGAGCTCACAATCTAATCTCCTATCACACAATGTATCACTACTCCTATCATCCCTGACCCCAGAGCTCACAATCTAATCTCCTATCACACAATGTATCACTACTCCTATCATCCCTGACCCCAGAGCTCACAATCTAATCTCCTATCACAAAATGTATCACTACTCCCATCATCCCTGACCCCAGAGCTCACAATCTAATCTCCTATCACACAGTGTATCACTACTCCCTTCATCCCTGACATCAGAGCTCACAATCTAATCTCCTATCACATAATGTATCACTACTCCCATCATCCCTGACCCCAGAGCTCACAATCTAATCTCCTATCACACAGTGTATCACTACTCCCATCATCCCTGACCCCAGGAGCTCACAATCTAATCTCCTATCACACAGTGTATCACTACTCCCATCATCCCTGACCCCAGAGCTCACAATCTAATCTCCTATCACACAGTGTATCACTACTCCCATCATCCCTGACCCCAGGAGCTCACAATCTAGTCTCCTATCACACAATGTATCACTACTCCTATCATCCCTGACCCCAGAGCTCACAATCTAATCTCCTATCACAAAATGTGTCACTACTCCCATCATCCCTGACCCCAGATCTCACAATCTAATCTCCTATCACACAGTGTATCACTACTCCCTTCATCCCTGACCCCAGAGCTCACAATCTAATCTCCTATCACATAATGTATCACTACTCCCATCATCCCTGACCTCAGAGCTCACAATCTAATCTCCTATCACACAGTGTATCACTACTCCCATCATCCCTGATCGCAGGAGCTCACAATCTAATCTCCTATCACACAGTGTATCACTACTCCCATCATCCCTGACCCCAGAGCTCACAATCTAATCTCCTATCACACAGTGTATCACTACTCCCATCATCCCTGACCCCAGAGCTCACAATCTAATCTCCTATCACACAGTGTATCACTACTCCCATCATCCCTGACCCCAGGAGGTCACAATCTAATCTCCTATCACACAATGTATCACTACTCCCATCATCCCTGACCCCAGAGCTCACAATCTAATCTCCTATCACACAATGTATCACTACTCCCATCATCCCTGACCCCAGAGCTCACAATCTAATCTCCTATCACACAATGTATCACTACTCCCATCATCCCTGACCCCAGAGCTCACAATCTAATCTCCTATCACACAGTGTATCACTACTCCCATCATCCCTGACCCCAGAGCTCACAATCTAATCTCCTATCACAAAATGTATCACTACTCCCATCATCCCTGACCCCAGAGCTCACAATCTAATCTCCTATCACACAGTGTATCACTACTCCCATCATCCCTGACCCCGGAGCTCACAATCTAATCTCCTATCACATAATGTATCACTACTCCCATCATCCCTGACCCCAGAGCTCACAATCTAATCTCCTATCACAAAATGTATCACTACTCCCATCATCCCTGACCCCAGAGCTCACAATCTAATCTCCTATCACACAGTGTATCACTACTCCCATCATCCCTGACCCCGGAGCTCACAATCTAATCTCCTATCACATAATGTATCACTACTCCCATCATCCCTGACCCCAGAGCTCACAATCTAATCTCCTATCACATAATGTATCACTACTCCCATCATCCCTGACCCCAGAGCTCACAATCTAATCTCCTATCACACAGTGTATCACTACTCCCATCATCCCTGATCGCAGGAGCTCACAATCTAATCTCCTATCACACAGTGTATCACTACTCCCATCATCCCTGACCCCAGAGCTCACAATCTAATCTCCTATCACACAGTGTATCACTACTCCCATCATCCCTGACCCCAGAGCTCACAATCTAATCTCCTATCACACAGTGTATCACTACTCCCATCATCCCTGACCCCAGAGCTCACAATCTAATCTCCTATGACACAGTATATCACTACTCCCATCATCCCTGACCCCAGAGCTCACAATCTAATCTCCTATCACACAGTGTATCACTACTCCCATCATCCCGGACCCCAGGAGCTCACAATCTAATCTCCTATCACACAATGTATCACTACTCCCATCATCCCTGACCCCAGAGCTCACAATCTAATCTCCTATCACACAGTGTATCACTACTCCCATCATCCCTGACCCCAGAGCTCACAATCTAATCTCCTATCACACAGTGTATCACTACTCCCATCATCCCTGACCCCGGAGCTCACAATCTAATCTCCTATCACACAATGTATCACTACTCCCATCATCCCTGACCCCCGGAGCTCACAATCTAATCTCCTATCACACAGTGTATCACTACTCCCATCATCCCTGACCCCAGAGCTCACAATCTAATCTCCTATCACACAATGTATCACTACTCCCATCATCCCTGACCCCGGAGCTCACAATCTAATCTCCTATCACACAGTGTATCACTACTCCCATCATCGCTGATCCCGGAGCTCACAATCTAATCTCCTATCACACAGTGTATCACTACTCCCATCATCCCTGACCCCAGAGCTCACAATCTAATCTCCTATCACACAGTGTATCACTACTCCCATCATCCCTGACCCTAGAGCTCACAATCTAATCTCCTACCACACAGTGCATCACTACTCCCATCATCCCTGACCCCAGAGCTCACAATCTAATCTCCTATCACACAGTGTATCACTACTCCCATCATCGCTGATCCCGGAGCTCACAATCTAATCTCCTATCACACAGTGTATCACTACTCCCATCATCGCTGATCCCGGAGCTCACAATCTAATCTCCTATCACACAGTGTATCACTACTCCCATCATCCCTGACCCCAGAGCTCACAATCTAATCTCCTATCACACAGTGTATCATTACTCCCATCATCCCTGACCCCGGAACTCACAATCTAATCTCCTATCACATAGTGTATCACTACTCCCATCATCCCTGACCCCAGAGCTCACAATCTAATCTCCTATCACACAGTGTATAACTACTCCCATCATCCCTGACCCCCGGAGCTCACAATCTAATCTCCTATTACACAATGTATCACTACTCCCATCATCCCTGACCCCAGAGCTCACAATCTAATCTCCTATCACACAGTGTATCACTACTCCCATCATCCCTGACCCCGGAGCTCACAATCTAATCTCCTATCACACACTGTATCACTACTCCCATCATTCCTGACCCCAGAGCTCACAATCTAATCTCCTATCACACAGTGTATCACTACTCCCATCATCCCTGACCCCGGAGCTCACAATCTAATCTCCTATCACACAGTGTATCACTACTCCCATCATCCCTGACCCCAGGAGCTTACAATCTAATCTCCTATCACACAGTGTATCACTACTCCCATCATCCCTGACCCCAGAGCTCACAATCTAATCTCCTATCACACAGTGTATCACTACTCCCATCATCCCTGACCCCGGAGCTCACAATCTAATCTCCTATCACACAGTGTATCACTACTCCCATCATCCCTGACCCCAGAGCTCACAATCTAATCTCCTATCACACAGTATATCACTACTCCCATCATCCCTGACCCCAGAGCTCACAATCTAATCTCCTATCACACAGTGTATCACTACTCCCATCATCCCTGACCCCGGAACTCACAATCTAATCTCCTATCACACAGTGTATCACTACTCCCATCATCCCTGACCCCAGAGCTCTCAATCTAATCTCCTATTACACAAGGTATCACTACTCCCATCATCCCTGACCTCAGATCTCACAATCTAATCTCCTATCACAAAATGTATCACTACTCCCATCATCCCTGACCCCAGAGCTCACAATCTAATCTCCTATCACACAATGTATCACTACTCCCATCATCCCTGACCTCAGATCTCACAATCTAATCTGCTATCACACAATGTATCACTACTCCCATCATCCCTGACCCCAGAGCTCACAATCTAATCTCCTATCACACAGTGTATCACTACTCCCATCATCCCTGACCCCGGAGCTCACAATCTAATCTCCTATCACACAGTGTATCACTACTCCCATCATCCCTGACCCCAGAGCTCACAATCTAATCTCCTATCACACAGTGTATCACTACTCCCATCATCCCTGACCCCGGAACTCACAATCTAATCTCCTATCACACAGTGTATCACTACTCCCATCATCCCTGACCCCAGAGCTCTCAATCTAATCTCCTATTACACAATGTATCACTACTCCCATCATCCCTGACCTCAGATCTCACAATCTAATCTCCTATCACAAAATGTATCACTACTCCCATCATCCCTGACCCCAGAGCTCACAATCTAATCTCCTATCACACAATGTATCACTACTCCCATCATCCCTGACCTCAGATTTCACAATCTAATCTGCTATCACACAATGTATCACTACTCCCATCATCCCTGACCCCAGAGCTCACAATCTAATCTCCTATCACACAGTGTATCACTACTCCCATCATCCCTGACCCCAGAGCTCACAATCTAATCTCCTATCACACAATGTATCACTACTCCCATCATCCCTGACCCCTGAGCTCACAATCTAATCTCCTATCACACAGTGTATCACTACTCCCATCATCCCTGACCCCAGAGCTCACAATCTAATCTCCTATCACACAATGTATCACTACTCCTATCATCCCTGACCCCAGAGCTCACAATCTAATCTCCTATCACACAATGTATCACTACTCCCATCATCCCTGACCCCAGAGCTCACAATCTAATCTCCTATCACACAATGTATCACTACTCCCATCATCCCTGACCCCCGGAGCTCACAATCTAATCTCTTATCACACAATGTATCACTACTCCCATCATCCCTGATCCCGGAGCTCACAATCTAATCTCCTATCATACAATGTATCACTACTCCCATCATCCCTGACCCCAGAGCTCACAATCTAATCTCCTATCACAGAATGTATCACTACTCCCATCATCCCTGACCCCAGAGCTCACAATCTAATCTCCTATCACACAATGTATCACTACTCCCATTATCCCTGACCCCGGAGCTCACAATCTAATCTCCTATCACACAATGTATCACTACTCCCATCATCCCTGACCCCAGAGCTCACAATCTAATCTCCTATCACACAGTGTATCACTACTCCCATCATCCCTGACCCCGGAGCTCACAATCTAATCTCCTATCACACAATGTATCACTACTCCCATCATCCCTGACCCCGGAGCTCACAATCTAATCTCCTATCACACAATGTATCACTACTCCAATTATCCCTGACCCCGGAGCTCACAATCTAATCTCCTATCACACAGTGTATCACTACTCCCATCATCCCTGACCCCAGAGCTCACAATCTAATCTCCTATCACACAGTGTATCACTACTCCCATCATCCCTGACACCGGAGCTCACAATCTAATCTCCTATCACACAGTGTATCACTACTCCCATCATCCCTGATGCCAGAGTTCACAATCTAATCTCCTATCACACAGTGTATCACTACTCCCATCATCCCTGACCCCGGAGCTCACAATCTAATCTCCTATCACACAGTGTATCACTACTCCCATCATCCCTGACGCCAGAGTTCACAATCTAATCTCCTATCACACAGTGTATCACTACTCCCATCATCCCTGACCCCGGAGCTCACAATCTAATCTCCTATCACACAGTGTATCACTACTCCCATCATCCCTGACGCCAGAGTTCACAATCTAATCTCCTATCACACAGTGTATCACTACTCCCATCATCCCTGACCCCGGAGCTCACAATCTAATCTCCTATCACACAGTGTATCACTACTCCCATCATCCCTGACGCCAGAGTTCACAATCTAATCTCCTATCACACAGTGTATCACTACTCCCATCATCCCTGACCCCGGAGCTC